>NW_006293349.1:7114803-7147149 GCF_000327345.1 Myotis davidii | reverse complement strand
CCCCGCGTTCCTGCCCCCACAGGTGCCCCGACCCGCCTTTGCTCCCGCGCGCCCAGGGGTGTGCGTGGCAGCTCGCTCTTTTCTGGAAGGGACCGCGCTCCTGCAGGGCGGGCAGTGGCTGCACAGTTCCCAGGGCGGCCTCGGGGGCTCCGGGTTCGCCTCTGGGTGCAAGGCTCACCCGACGAGCACATGCGTGGGAAACTGTCGAGGTTCCCGCCTGCGCGGGTTTTGCGGAGCCTCCTGCCCTGCGGGTCTGTGCGTGTGCATGCACGCCTGCGTTCATGCGTGCCGCCTCTACCGATGGCGTTCCCGATCTCTCTCATGTTTGTTTGTTTCTCTCTCACCGTGTTTGCTGATGGGCCCTTCTCTCCCTCTCCCTCCGCCCCCGCCTCTTCCGTTCCATTTTGAACATTTTCAGTCTCGATCGCTTAGCAGTTCAGCACGGGAGACTGGAGAATTTCACTCATGAGCAGCTGTCAGAGGCTGTGACTGCTGACAGAGCTGCCGGAAGACATTCCCCCACGAGTGATTCTTTTATTTCTAAACGCGTCTCCTAATTAAGGAATACATAATAGCCTCCTCCCCTAAGATGTATATATATACTATATATAATACATGTTGATAAAATGCATTGGTAGCATACTTTTAAAACCGTAGCAGATTTTTTTTTCTTTAAGGCGAAGTATGCCGATCGTGGTTGCTTTGGTGTACAGATCAATAAGGAGGAGATATTTGATTATGCTGCTATTATTCAGATGTTAAACTGCTTAAGGTTTAAACTGCTGGCAAGCTTCCTTTCCCATGGGCAAAGTTCTAGTTTAGATTTCATTTGTTTTGAGATTCTTACCTTCGTTCTGCATCCGTGCTTATAAGGGGGTGTGATATCAGATGCTACTGAAGGAAATTATAACGTTACTGTTGTCTCTTAATTTCTAAGCGAATATGCTGGTTTATTTTTTATCAGAGCCTGTAAATAGTTCAGTAGTTGTGCTTCTAGTTTAGATTTTTTTAAAAGTGAAGATAGAGCCCTTATAATCGCCGTAGATTTTTATGTGGTTTAATAAGTAAGAAACTCCCAATAGATTGAAGTAGGTCAACTTAGGTTTGTACTGCCTTGAAGAGTTTGGTTAAAATAAAATTATTGTGAAGCAGTGTGCTAATTCCCATTTATTTTTAGATTGCCCACACTTACTGAAGCTGTTTTAATGTTTACAGTAGTAGAATGGCTTAGTGTTGGGAACAAAGCATATGGACCTCACAGTTGCATTTCGTGCCTCGTAAAATTGACTGGCAAGACACGGAAAACTAGTGTGGCTGATGCAAAAGAGCTGCTTGGCTTTCTTTCTGTCATTGTGTCTGTATGTACTTATTTTGATTCAAATCGCCCTTTGGAGGTTTTACATTCTGTTAATGATGCTAATTATAGTGGCAGGAGTTTTGGATCCACATTTTTTGGGTAGAGTTTTATTTTTAATATGTAAGAAGCTGCATTAATTCTCTACAGTGCTATTTATATTTGCACCTTAGTCCCTTTGTTGTGCACACCAGGTTGGGCTATTTTACAAATTAAGTTAAAACCTGCCTGTAGAAATGAATCCTTTTGAGTACAGTGAGATTTCTGGTTAACTGAGGTCATTTCATTAAGAGACATATGTTTTTTAATGAATAAACGTGTTCTAAACTTATTTTATATGTTGCTTACTTTTCATTATATTTTACAGCGAATGCTCTAATCATTCACAAATTGCTATCCATTCGATGAGATGTCCTAATTGTTGGTTTTCTTCTCTTTCTTCATGCCTTTCTTCCTTTTTTTACTGCCTTTTGCATATTCTTTAGCAAATCATTTATTGAATGACTGTGTCAGGTATATTTTAGATACTGGGTATAATTACATGAATCAGACCTTGGTGCCTTTAATTTATTCTTTATAATACAATGGGGGAAAGCGGGAATGTAATGGATAGTTGAAATGTGCTACATGTTATAATTTCACTGTAAGAGCGTGTGTCCAGGGCTCTGCAGAGGTGAGCATTCAGGTTCATCTTGGTTCATCAAAGGCCACAGAAAAGAGGTAGTGAATTGGGCCGTGGAAAGTACATAGTTCATAAGGTGCAGAAACAAGAAAATCGTGGGAGTAAAGAAGAGCATTTGTGAATAAACAAGGCCCCAGGAGACACTGCCTAAGCAGTATGTGTCGTATGTTACCATTTATGTGAAAAGGAGAAAAACCCATGAACATGTTTTCTTGTATGTATATGTGTAAAATATTCCTGGAAACACAAACTGCAAACATTAGTTGCCTTCCTGGTAGGAAACTGAAGGCTAAAGGACCATGGGTATGAGAGAGCCTATTCAATGTATAGCCTATTGAATCTTGAATTTTGAAACATATTAAAAATAGATTTTAAAACCTGGCATATCGCCTTAGCCGGTTTGGCTCAGTGGATAGAGCAGCGGCCTGCGGACTGAAGGGTCCCGGGTTCTATTCTGGTCAGGGGCACGTATCTTGGTTGCAGGTTCCCTGGCCCTGGTTGCTGGGCATGCAGGAGGCAACCAATCAATGTGTCTCTCTTACATCAATGTTTCTCTCTATCTCTCCCTCTCCCTTCCTCTCTCTCTAAAAATCAATGGAAAAATATTCTCGGGTGAAGTTTAACAACAACCACCAACAAACCTGGCATATCTATCTATCTATATATATATAAAGCTAGCGACTGGAATGCCGTAATGACTATAATGACTGGTCGCTATGATACCCACTGCAGCCAGCAAACTGTCCCTCCCCCTAGCAGGCCCTGCCCCTGATTGCCCCTCCCACCCCAATAGGGGGCGGGCCTGCTGGCCAACTTCCCACCATCTCCTCCTCCCAACAGGCCCAGCCCAATCCGCCCCGATTGGGACCCGGCCGGCCGGGCTCTGCGATCAATCACTGTGCAGAGGGTGGCCTGGGCCTCTCTCTTTGGGCAGTTGCGGAGCCTTCTCCTCCCCCTCCTGATTGGTTGCCCCGCTGGCCAGTGACCTGGGCCTAGCAAGGGTAGGCCTTCCTTCCCCCGGCTGCTGGCTTCGCAGGCCCAGCTGCCAGCTTCATGGCCCCGGCTCTGCGGCCCCAATCCCTGCTTGCACCTGCCTTGGCCTGGCACTGCGCATGTCTGCCGCCACATCTTCCCCGGTTCCAGCCCCGCTGGCCAGTGACCTGGGCCTACCTCTGTGGGGCGATCATGGGGTGATGGCAGGGCCCCCAGACCAGTCTGCCTTGGCTGGCCTGGCTCCAGTGCATGTCATAGCTTGGTCCTCCAGGCAGTCGTTCTGCTGTTGGGCCGTTTGGTGGATTTGCATATTACCCTTTTATTATTATAGATTAGATAAGAATAGCTAGGGCCAGGTTTCAATGGCCTCTTTCTTAAGCCTTTATCATCTCTGTATGCAGTGAAGAAAGACACAGGTGTATGTTTTAACAAGGTATTTCCTTGACAGCAGTGTGGACTGTGAAGTGTGGCAAGCAGATCATGACGGAGAGAGTCGCCTGAGAGAGTCCGCTGTCTCTGGGTCTTTTTTATCAGCTGGAGTCCTCTGGGGCCCTCAAACCAGTGAGGTGGGCAAAGGGCTGAGGGCCAGCTCTTCGTAAGAGCTTAAAAGCTGCATTCATTTGGATCAAGATCATTTTTTTTTCTTTTTGGTTAATTGTGGAACTTTTTTTTTTTTTGCAGTTTTAAATCACAATTAAAAGAGATATAACCTAACCTAAAGACTTTAGTTTCTTAAATCAGTATTTTTCTAGCCCTTGGAAATTTTGCAGAATCTTTGTCTTTGGAAAGGGGTCTGGATTAGAGATAAGAACCTGCACTAAGGCAGAGTCAAGGGAGGATGGAAGCAGGGGGCATTGTGGAGATACTACTTACGGGGAAAAGCAATCAGTCTTCATTAGACGCCTTTTTTGGGGGTAGGGGTGCTCATTGAATATACGCTCTATAAAACAATCAGTTTAAAGTAGATTGGAGTCCTGTTGCTATATGTGTTTTCAAATCTCTCTTCTGTTTCTTTTTTGTCACCATCCTTTTTGTATGCCTGTTCCTTTCCTGTCCTCAATCTGGTCAGTACCCCTCCCATTTTTTCCTGCCCCTCACTCCCAACTTGAACTCTGACTGAAAATGCAGTTTTGTCATTTGCCTACAACTCCCACTTTTTTGTTGTTGTTCTATCTCCTGTTTTCCATTTCTACTTTTTGCTACTCCATATTGTATACATTCGTATTTTTTAAAAATGCACTTTTTCTCTCTACAAAATTGCTTTCATAATAATATATTATGAAATATATCAAATATAGTCTCCTTCTGTCTCCAGGGAATTAAATATTTATTTTGTATATTAGATAGTTTTCTGAGTTAAATTTCAACTAGTTAAAAACTTTGTTTAGCCCAGCAAGCATGGCTCAGTGGTTGAGCACTGACCTATGAACCAGGAGGTCACAGTTTGATTATGTCAGGGCACATACCCGGGTTTTGTTCTCGGTCCCCAGTGTGGAGCATAAGGAGGCAGCTGATTAATGATTCTCTCTCATCATTGATGTTTCTCTCTCCCTTTCTGAAATCAATAAAAAAATATTTTTAAAAAACCCCACAACACACACAAAAACTTTGTTTAGCTACTGACCTAAAAAGAATAATGGTCTCCTATGCACATACTACTATTCTATTAAGTGGTTCACTAAATTGGGAGGGGTCTCTCATGTTTTCTTTTTGCTTAATTTGTACCTAAAGAAAAAGTACATTATGTCATATTTTATTACGTACAGTGCAGAGTCAGTATCGGAACTAATTTGAGTTAAAGTACATGTACATATATAAAGCATGTACTTCTGTATGGGGTTTGTACTTCTATATTTTGAATATGTGAGGAGATAAAAAGTTGCTAGTATCTTATCCAGTAAGCTCACTCTCTCTAAAGATGTTTTCATGATGTTGTTGGCACAGGGTGTGTATGGTAATATCCTCAAAGGACTCTTCAGGAGTGTGTGTGAATAATCAGAATTCTAGTTTTTTACAGCAGTCATTATCATTTAGTTTTAAAAATCCATTCAGTAGTTTTTATCAAGCATATGTGTAGCATTGCTAGATCATTAAATCTATTTTTGTCACCTACATAAAATCTAGTGTTCAAAGTAAATGGTTTTGTTTCTAATGGTTTCTTTCCTTGAAAAAAGGAGCAGAAGAAGAGTTTGCACTTTACTATCACTTTTATAGGTGCCTAGCTCTGGGGGATGACAGTAAGACCTAATTTATATTTTGTGGGGGAAATGTTATGTGAATTACTGGCTCATTTGGTATGCGATCATATGAACTGCAGAGTAGGTCAGCGCTTGCTGACGACCCGTGCACCTGGCTTGCGAAAACCGAAACTGATGCTAATTCACTGGAATGTTTATGGTGCGAGGAGAGTACGTGCCTTGACCGAGACATAGCTATAAGGCTCAGATTAATTTGTTAAGCACAGGGTAGATCAAAGCCTATGAAGTGGAGAGGTCAGGAGGCTGCACTATATAAAACAAACTTGCTTTCTGTGGAATGATGTAACAGCCAGAATATGCAGTTGGGCCGGAGTCAAAGGAGAGACATCACAATACCGTTTAAAGTAGCGAAAGAGAATTGATTTGGCAATGGGAGGCTTTCATCAGTTCTAAGTTTAAGTGTAATTGACACTGATACTAAATTAAATGCATTTTCAGTTATGTTAACCTGTAACTTGCTGACATCTACCAGTGTTTTTCTGCTGTCAGTGGCTATTTTGAGTAATTTATCTTCATTAGAATTTAAGATAGTTCTATTTTATGATTTCCCGAAGACCACATGGCTCAGAACCCACATAATTCAAGACTAATTCTCCATATGAATAAACTAAAGTTCGTCATGTGCATTGAGTTCAGTTTTATCGTCAGTCATATTTTTATATTGCACTATTTGTGTAATTCAGAATTGGGTATGGTGTGGCTGAATTGTATTAATAAAGTTGGCTTAAAGTAAAATTGCATTTTTTCATTTCATTTATTTGTTATTTTTGCTGTAGA
This sequence comes from Myotis davidii, assembly GCF_000327345.1. NCBI lineage: Eukaryota > Metazoa > Chordata > Mammalia > Chiroptera > Vespertilionidae > Myotis > Myotis davidii. Next base: position 7,141,085 of record NW_006293349.1, on the reverse strand, counting down.
AAATAGAACTTCCAAAGAAACTGGCAAAACGCTACCCTTCGTATGAATTATATCTTTATGGAGAAGGATCCTACGCTGAAGAACACAAAATCCTCCCTTTAACGGGAATCCCCGTTCTCTTTCTTCCCGGGAATGCTGGAAGTTATAAGCAGGGTAAGTCGCGGAAGTCAGTTTTGACAGCTATGACATGCAGTTGAAGAGTGTAACAGATACATATTCTGTTAAGTCCTCTGCTGGGCATCCTGGAAACACAAACGTAAGACATTTTGTGTAGAAAAACAGACGTGAGAAATACATAGAAAAGAATGTTGACGACCACTCTGCAAAGCGTAAGAAGGAGAAGAAGAGGATGGAGTGGGTGGGATAAATAGATGATACCGGGATTCAGGAATTAGCAGAAGAAAGAAGCTTGCATTGGGAATGGAGGGTGCAGAGCACAGAACCTGAAGCATTGACTAGCAAAGTAAATCTGGTTTCTGTGATGTTGAACAAGAGGGGAGACGGGTTTCTTTCTCTCAGAGCTTTAAGTTACAGAGCTCTAGCTTCTGGTCAGTATGGCCAAGTAGGTAAATGATGTGCTTGCCTCCTCTCATGACCACATCAGAATTACAGCTGAATTATAGAGCCACCACCCTTAGAGCCACCTGAAGACTAGCTGAACAGAACTCCTATGACTAGGATGTAAAGAAGAAGCCACATTGAGACTGGTAGAAGGGGCAGAGATTCGAAAGGGGCTGGTCCCACACCCATGGGTGGCAGTTAAGAACGAGGAGAAATAGCTCAGCTGCAGATGTCCCCCCTGAGGAGGAGCAGGGGGTCCCAGCCCCACTCCAGGCTCCCCTGCCTGGAGCACCAGTGCCATGAAGAGTCCCCACAGTCCCTCGCTGTGAAAATCATCAGGGATTCAGTTCAGGGAAGACAGAAGGCCGCTGTAGACGCAGGCGTCCTCTTAAAGGGCCTGAGCACGGTTTCACTCACACTCGCCTTAAGCTCCACAGAAGAGACAGAAGCTCAAAAAACTCCAAAACCGTTATTAGAGCGCAAAAATCCTGTTTAATGTGCGCCTCGCAAGTCAGGTCGTGATCAGCCTGCTAGCATCTTCCCTGTTCAGAGGCACCAGCGTATTGTAAATCATTTGTTTATGTTCATGGGTGTTTTTTAAAGTTTAAATTGAATTGATAAGAAGCCTTTCCTGTGAACATAGGGGGGGGAATTCTTTTAACTATTGTAAATGAGGAGTGCAGGGTATTTCTAGAAACCCTTAGTATGAGTTTCTGTTCCTAGTTATGACTATACAGCTGGTACTAGGAAGACCACTTCCTTATGTAACCAACTCTAAAGCTGGTCAAGATCGCTGAAGTACCTGCTTTCAGGTGTTGGATAACCACAAGCAGTAAAGGACTATGATCTCTGAAAGAAAGGTACCGTGTGAAGCCAGTTCCATAACTGCTCTGGCTTTCTGCCTGGAAACATTTTCTAGGTCGCGGGGCAAGCAGGTGGAGATCAAACCAGCACAGGGTATTGCCGAGCCAAAGAAGGCAGAGACTGGAATTTGGGGGTGAGATTTCTGATCAGCGTTGTGGGAAAGAAGAAAATTAGGCAGAGATAGGCGCTCGAGAAATTTGCCTTTTTCGGTCTCTGAATGCTACGCTGTGTATGCACAGGTCAAGTAGTACCAGGCAGTGGCATACCAAGGAGGAAGCGATGGGGTGTGTCCACCTGAGGTGCAGTTTAAAAGAGCAGTAAAACAGGCTGACACTCATTCTATGCCAGCATTTCTAAACAGTGTCAGAGGTAAAATACAGCTACGTACCTGGGAGAGCCACTTCTTCCCTTGCTGTGCCCCACCGCAAGTCCTGGCAGGAAATAGCTGCTGGGAAATCGTGAGCTGAATTGACATTTCAGAGGCCACCTGGTGTGGGAATAGGAGTTCTGACCAGCTAGAGCGGAAAGACCCATTGAACACATTGGGCATTCAGGTGACCCCAGAAAGCACATGGCTGAGGACGTTGTCTCTGAGAGCAGCTCAGTAGAGATTCACTGCTCAAGAGTTTTATTTGGGGGCTGGTTATATAAACACCCTATGCCCACCACGTACCAAAACCCCACCCAGAGGGCAGTAGTGATCAGCATGAAGGATATTGTTTGCACAGCTTTGGCATAGTGAGCCATTTTTGTCATTTAGGGAATGATGGGAACCCTCCCAAAATCTAAGGTCCCAGATTGCAGAGCAGAGCCAAACTCAATGCCGTCCATTCTAAGGATAGCAGTTTCAGGCCTACTGTGTTAGCCGTTTTCTGCACAAGGCCCATTTATTCAGACAAACAGGAGAGAAGGCATGGATGAAGGATTGGTATGGAGGATGATGAGCAAAAGTTTGGTCATAGAACAGGATACCAGTGTGGAGACAGAAGAAATTTTTTAAAAATGTGCAAGCCAGAGTCCATGCATGCCATCACTGCATCATCCTGTTTTTTTCAGTGTTAGAGTAGGCTTGCCAGGTTTTAATTTTTAAATCTAAGAAACTGTTCCCAATATATAGGGTAGGGTCCCTAGGCCTGGCCGGCAATTAGGGCCATCTGCTGGCACCCGCCTTGGCTGGCGGCCCTGCCCGCCCCCGCCCTCTGGTTGCCTCCCTCTCAGGGGGCAGACACTCAATGTAGGAGCTGCCCCTGGTCTGGGGAAGCTCCTGCATTGAGCATCTGCCCCCGGTGATAAATGCACATCAGTGATGGGTTATTCTGCTGGTCATTCTGATGTTCAGTTAATTTGCATATTAGGGTTTTATTATATAGGCTACTAATTTAAAAAATAAAATATGTCAGTGAATAAATGTTATGGAACATTGGTTTATTTTAAACCCAGGTGCATAGTAGGGAAATGATTTGATGAGGTGTGTCAATATGATGTGGTAGTATATTGCTATGACATCCATAATTTTTCTAGCTTTTCTGTGGTATTTCTAATTTTTAATAACTGACCCTATAAAATCTAATATTGTGGTATGCACCAAATATAATTACAACTCTTTCATCCAATATAACAAATAGTGAAACATGATTTGCTAGACCCAAGTTTTCTGATTTGGTTAAAAAATTCAAAGCATGGCTGTTAAAAATATTTGACAGCTCTTTTTGGCTCAGTGGATAGAACGTCGGCCTGCAGACTGAAAGGTCCCAGGTTCGAGTCCGGTCAAGGGCATGTACCTTGGTTGCGGGCACATCCCCAGTAGGAGGTGTGCAGGAGGCAGCTGATCGATGTTTCTCTCTCATCGATGTTTCTAATTCTCTATCCCTCTCCCTTCCTCTCTTTAAAAAATCAATAAAGAAAAAAATATTTTAAAAAAATGTTTGGCAGAACACACAATAGTATATACACACTAATTATATGAAAATGTGTTTCTGTATCTTACGATAGGAGGTTAGATAAATAGTTTATCTATGTATGTAAAAGCCTAAGCGACCTTTCGACTGTTCGACTGGTAGTTATGACATGCACTAACCACCAGGGGGCAGACACTCAACACACAGGCATGGAAACATGGAACAGACTGATGAATCTTAGAGGGAAGGGAGAGGTGGGAGCGGGGAAAGAGATTAACCAAAGATCTTATATGCATACTAGAGGCCCTGTGCACGAATTCGTGCACCAGTGGGGTCCCTCAGCCTTGCCTGCAGGGAACAAGCCAAAACCGGCAGTCCAACATCCCTCGAGGGGTCCCAGATTGCGAGAGGGCACAGGCCAGGCTGAGGGATCCCACCGGTGCATGAATCTGTGCACCAAGCCTCTAGTTTTTTCTATAAAATTGCTCATATTTAGAGAGAAGTATTTAGTATTGTCTTTATGATACTGTTAATTATGTGTTGTTGTTGTTTTTTTTTTAAATAGGGTCAAGAATTTCCTCCAAAAAGTGTGGCGATAATTGGTCATTCTATGGGTGGCCTTGTTGCAAGGGCATTGCTTACACTGAAAAATTTTAAACAAGATCTGCTGAATCTTCTTATTACACAAGCCACCCCTCATGTGGCTCCCGTGATGCCCTTAGACCGGTTCATTACAGGTGAGTGCTGTTACACAAACACTGACTGGCCTTTAGATTAACACGAATCCTTGCAGCCGCTCCCTTTTGAGAGCGCTACCGGTGCATCCATGTGGAAGCAGCTGTTGCAGATCACCTCCACCTCTGCCTCTCTCTGACTTTCAGCTTCGGCTCATCGTTGAAACTCTCTGTCGATGGCACCTTAACGTGATGGCAGGTCTGGTCGTCCCCGGGCACGTAGGCTTCCGCTCAGTTATTCTTGAGGATGACTCCCTGGCTCTTACAGTTTGTTTAAACTTCTGTGTTTTGTTAAGTTGCCAGGACTCTATTCAAAATAAGCTTATTTTTAAGTAAAATACCAGGAATGTCTTGTTTTTCAACAAAGAGTTCTGCTAACACTGCATGCGGTGAGGTAGAATTGTGAATATTTATTGAGCTCTTACTATGGTTTGGGTATTGTGTTAAAGATTTTACCTGATGTGTTATTATGTCACTTAATCCTTATAGTCCTTGAGGTAGGACCATTGTTATCCCCATGTTTATGGATAGGAAAAAAAAGTCCAAGATAAAGTTTTTTCCCAAAGTTACGTGGCAAGAAAATAGTGGAGCTAGTACTTGACCCTGGTAAACTTTTTCCTAGCCCTGTGCTCTTAACTTTTATATGCTACTAGAGGCCCGGTGCACGGAATTCATGCAAGGGGCTTGGCCCTCGCAGCCCTGGCTTCATCCAGAAGGTAGTTCGGCTGCCCAGTCTAATTAATATATTACACTTTTATTATTAGAGAAGATACTGCTTTTTAATTTAGATACCCTGCTATAATAGAAGAAATGAAATTATGGATAATGCTATAATGTTGCAGGGAACTTTAAATGAATAGTACGAGTTTATGATTGCTGTCATGTAATCAAATAGTGTCACAGGATAAGAATTAAATGCCTGTTTCACCTTTTTATTAAAGTCAAATAGTATCTTCACTGCTTGTTGCAATTTTATGAGAATAGAAGAAAATATTTGGAAAGAAATAATTCTTTTCCCGATCAGTAAATTTACTCCACTTCTTACCCTATAAAAATTTGCATTATCTTAATTGTGGTAAAACTTTTATTTATAGTTCAGATGGCTTAGAAGTTCTGTTTAATATTAATATTATAGATATATAATGAATATAACAGTGTATCTTGTTGCAGGGAATGGCCACTAATTTTTAATGTGTCTTTTTTCCTACCAGATTTTTATATGACTGTAAACAACTATTGGATTCTAAATGCTAGACACATAAATTTAACCACGCTTTCTGTAGCTGGAGGATTCCGGGATTACCAAGTTCGCTCCGGACTGACTTTTCTACCAAAACTAAGCCATCATACCAGTGCCTTATCTGTTGTGGTAATCTTTTTTAAAGACTCTACTGAAATAGTGGCATGGTGAACACAGTGGGGCATGAATGGAGAAGTAACATGTTGCTGCTTGGAAATGACTGCTGCGTTGGAGTATTGCTGCTATGGTGCTTGTGTGTGTGTGCCCATGTGTGCGTGACGGGGGGGGGGGGGGGCGCGGGCAGAGAAGATGAATGGATAAATATGACATGTTGGGAAGGCAGAGGCACGGATGCCTATGTCCATAGAAACTAAAAGTGACCTTAGAGACTTTATGAAAAGAACGCTTATTTTTGAGAAATAATTGCATCTTGTTCAAAATAAGAGCCCATCCATTGATGAGCGTTGTGAGTTTAAGGAAGTGGGGACTGATGTCCCAGGGCCTCTGTTACATGAGTGCTATGCTGTCTGCGGTGGTAGTGGAGTAGTAAACATATCACATACTCTGGATTGCTAAGCTTGAATGAAGTTTTACCCATTCTAAAATTAAAAAATTAGCTTTGACAGTGTAAACACAACCCTGATTAATTCATTTGCTGATTATTCTTCCCTGCTAGGACATCAAGTATATGGTCTTTAACTGGGACACGTAGCCTCTGTAAAGTGAGTTCAAGTTTCCTTTTAGGACTTAACATTATTTCTTGTGTTTTTAAACCTTAAAGTTTTCAGTTAAGATATATATATATATATGGTATCTTCAACTAGAACTTAGTTTCTACAAACATCCATAGTTCCTTTTGCTTTGGGGGAGCTGGTGCTTTGTTTCATGGCTGTTCCCTTTGGAGATCCCCTTTGCTCTACCTTAGACTGCTGTGCGTTCATGAAGCAGGATTTACTGAATGCCTGCCATACCTAGAACAGAAATCATTAAGCTCATCTGCTCTTACCCACCGTGGTCTTATAACTGGAGTTGTGGTTTAGCCATAGTAGCTTTGGAACAAAATTGGTAAATCTCTCAAACCTCATTATTGGTACGGATCTTATTTCGATGTTGAATGTTTGGGGCAGATGTTTGCTGGAATCCCTCAAAAGATTAAATGTCAACTCTGTAAAACACATATGTAGTTGTCAGTCATATCATGTAGCTTATTTCCTGGGCTTGGTCTGGCCCATGGTGCTGTATTGATAGCACATCCTGCAGCTTATTTTTGAAAGAACTTTGGTCTTTTCAACTCTGTGTGTGTGTGTGTGTGTGTTCCTGTTTTCTAACCCATTTAATAATGTATTGTCTTCAAGGCAGCTTGTATTTCTGATGAAAATATTTTACCTCTTAGGGAGTTTTCTCAAAGCTGTTTTTTTTTATTACTTGAGTTCGCTTTAGTTTTTTTAGCTCCCAAATAGTCTAAGGTCTTTCACGTTTTAAAGTATGTTCACTTAAAAAAAATTATGAAGACATAACAGTGTTTTAATGATTATCTCAAGAACGGTTGAGTGACACTTACATCCACCAGGGCTAGAAAAATGACTGAAGTTTGAGAGCCCGTTGTATGTTCTTGGGAGTGCTAAGTGTTGTCTACTGTGAGTTCTTACTCAACTGAGCACCTAGCATCATCCTAGAACTACAGTGAACTCTGGTTGTCTTACCGTGTTACATAAGCTGCCAGCAGTAATTCCTGAGTAAGATCCCTAATGTTTTATTAGGTTCAACAAGTAAGCTCTAGGTTCCTCCCACCTCAGAGCCTGATTGGAGGGTGTTATGACATTGTCAGAAAGCCTTCTGCAAATAGTACATTTTTAGAAGCCTTTGCCCTTGTGTCTCTAATTAGTAAAAATTCAGCTAGTGAATTTTTCAGTAGAAGTAGGCCTGGGCCCCACTTGTGAGAGTCTGATTGGGTAGTTCTGATACTGTGATCAGAATATGTCTTTTGGAAAACCTCTCCAGGCTTAAGAACTTCTCAGGCACACTCTGATTAAGAAGTAACATCTTAGACTTTACCAAGTGATAATCTAGTCAGAGCTAAAATTACTAAAATATCTATTGTAATTTACCCATAAACTAGGATTTTTAAAGAATCATAAACTCGGCCTCTTGTTAGAGTAAAAAAGAAGCATTAAACTCAGAAAGGAAACCTGGGTGCTTTGATAATTTTTAAAGGATAATGTATGTGACTAAGCAGTAATGACAGAATTATTTTATGCAGGAAATATCTTAATATTTTTGGATCATCTTTTACAAAGAATGCATCATTTAAAAATGTCCGTGCATCATAACGTAGTGAAACTAATGCTACATGTTTCTAAATATAAGCTTGTAAGAATCTCAAGCCTTTTGGAGGATAAGGAATGTGCTTTTCTTAAGTTTGATTTTATTGTTTGTTTCTTTCCTTTCAGAGCTCAGCAGTGCCTAAGACCTGGGTCTCCACAGATCACCTCTCCATTGTGTGGTATGTCGTGTACCTCACTCTGATGGCTTCTGGTGGGCCTCTTTTCTCAGCGGTGCATTGATTAGTTTGTTAACGTTCTTAGAGCTTTAGTCATAGATTTGGGAGACAGGTTAATTTAGGGGCTTAGAACTCTAAACTTGGCTCTTGTCTCAGTGTGACCAGGGTTTCCTTGACAACTGAGGTCATCATCTCAGAACCAGTAGCATCAGCCTCAAATGAAACTAGCGTCAAATATCAAAATTTTAGTTTGTCATATTTGGGCAGAATCTAAGGTACTTGTAGGACATCGGAGCTCTTGGCCAGTCACCAAATCAGGGACTTGATGGGTGCAGCATTGGTTGTTCTAGAGTAGCACATGGAACACCAAGTAGGAATTAGATTTACCCTTCACATAATAAAGAAAGAGATTAAATATAGATCAAGAAATACCTAGACCACGCATGTCAAACTCAAGGGCTAACACGGGCCAAATAAACAAGGTGTAAGTGTATGTGGGCCGCAAAAAAACAAAAGCTTCAATTTTTATAGAAACGTAGGTTTATTTCGATAGAGACATACTGATTATAAAGGGCTGAACTAAATGAGTCATCATTAACATAAAATAATAGAAGAAAATTTTAATGAAAATTAATATCTCTTATTGAACATTAACTTACCAGACGCTGAATAACTGCACAAATTAATAAGCATAACACAAATAAACCTATTTTTCTTGTTATCCAAAAGTGAAATATTTCCTGTTGCACACACCAAATAAGTCAGTACAAGACTAATGACGTGGCCATCAGCTGCTAGAATATTCGCTGTTAGTATTAGTGGAGAGAAATGGTGCGCCTGCATGTAAGGCGCGTAGGGGAAATGAATGCAACACAATTATAGTAATCAGTCATTAGCGGATGTTGTAGTTCGTTATTGATAATTATCTATAACAGGATATTGTAAAAATCCTGTTAAAACGCTTCTCACATACCGTTATATTGGCTGGGCCGCAAAAATATTCATTGTGGGCCCCATGTTGAGTTTCACATGCTTGACCTAGACCCTAGGATCTTATCTCTCTCTGTTTTAGCTTAAAGATCCTCTTTTTCACCTTCCTCCAGCTCTGTGGTCAGTGGCATCTGCAAGAACCAGCCAGTGCAGGTGTGTGAACATGGGTAGAGGACACCTATAGCTGTGCAGACAAGGAAATGCAGGGGAGATGGAGGGACTCAAACAGGTCTACTGTCAGACATCCAGGAAGATTTAATTTGCTTCATTTTTATTGTTTCAACTTTAAGATATGTAATTGGTAATAATGATTTCTTAAATAATTTTAGCATTTACAGCACTAAAGGAACCACAGATATTTGATTAAATAATGGAATTATGTCTGTTTGTATCAAAAGCATATTTTTAAAGTTTCCTTTGTAACACATCTTATTCTTCAGGTGTAAACAGTTGCAGTTGACTACAATTCGAGCATTCTTTGATCTGATTGATGCTGACACTAAGCAAGTATGTATTCTTAAACTAACAATGATTTCAGTAAAGTGAGAGCTTGGTTGCAGCAGTGGTGAAATTAATACATTTTATACTTCGATGCAACTTGAAGCCTACACCTTATGATGACTTATAATGACTTTCAAAATGGGAATGCCTCTATTTTTATCTGATAATACTTTGACCAGTAATAATAATTAATAGAATGCAATGGAGGAAAAAGAGGGTGGGAGAGGTAGAAGAGGGCGAGGGGGATACGTTGTGATGGAAGGAGACTTGACTTTAGGTGGTGAGCACACAATACTGTATGCAGAAGATGTATTGTAGAATTGTACATTTGAAACATATGTCATCTTTAACCAATGCCCCCCCCCACGTAAATTCAATAAAAGTTTTTAAAGAATGCAATGAAAATGAAAAATGACAGGTTCCTTAAATCTCCCCCCAGTTCTTCTCCTTTACTGTTTAAATTTTTATATATAGTCTTTTAGTTTTAATTAAGGGAAATACTTATTACTAGCTATTTTGTCATTTTTAGTAATGTATTATGGATCTCATGATCTATCCTATTAGACATTTTTGTTCAACTTTTTTTGGAAAGTATCTTTACCTTTCTGATAGGATCCAAAGATCTACAGTTGAATAAATCAAATCTTGCGTTCCATTAAATTCTAAGATGAGAAAACTCTAATACTAGTGTATAATAAATTATAATTCTGTAAGGATAAGTATATTATAGACACATTTTAAGGACAAATGAGAAGTTTTTGATAACTAATAATGCTAAGAATCAAGATATTATGAAACTGAGTTCTGTTTCACAAATTCATTATATATAATGGACTGGACTACATGTTAGACACTAAAATGTTAGGATATGATTGCTAATCAGAAAGCATGTAATCTAGGAGAAAAAGCAGGGAAACTAGAACTCATGCCATTATCATCCCCAAACATGAGGTCCCCAGGAATCAGAATTAGTGTCATTTTTGATGGTCATCAGCATAAACATCAGAACTGAAAACGTGAGTGGATGGGTCTTCTAGAGGGAGAATAAGGGTGGGAGAGATGACTTAACTGAAATTTTGGTTGAAAGACCTGTGGCTTTAATTGATTGCAGTCAGATGTGTCTGCTTAAAAAAACAAATCAAAACTCATTTTGTATCAGACTGAATGGATTGACGTATAGAGTTTGCATCAATGAAGTTAAATTCCACTTTGCTCCACTCTAGTCATACAATTCCGAGAGAATTATATTCTATTTTCCACATCCTATTTTAAGGGGGAACATTAACGAACTTGAGTTTATCCAGGGAAGGAAGGCAGGCAGAGTGGAGAGGGATCTGAAGCAGTTCTGTGAAAGACACTTGATGTCTTAGTAGACCTAGTAGACCTGGATCCTCGTCGTCATTTCTTCATCATCCGGTCACTGTGTGGTTGCTGAGAAAATCACTTCGCTGTCGGGGCCTCAGGGCCCTAGCTGGAGAACTGAATAGCAGTAGATTCCAGAGGAATTTTATACCCCAATCCATTTTCTTCAGGGGAGGGGCCGATCTAAAGTTGCCAACATTTTATCGTGCTGCGATATTTTGAAACAACAGGAAAAATCCTGTTGTCTGCTTGCATTTTCGTTTCATGAAACAGGATGTTTTGGCGCAGGGGGCGTCGGTAGAACAGAGTGGAAGGGATTTCCAAGGGAGAACAGTTGTATTTTCTCTTGTGGCCACTTGATTTCTGTGTTGTGAGATGGCGCTGGTCTGCACTGGGAAGCTAGTGGGTTGGGTTCACTGGGCTGGAGGACCCTTAGCGTTCCCTTCTGGTTCTGTACATGTTAATGTGTTTTATCCTCTTTTGTTGGAGAGCAGGCTTGCATAATGGTTAAAAGCTTGGGCTCTGGGCCAGCCGTCCTGGCTGGGTGTGAGCACTGGTCCAGGCTCTCCTCGGGGGCGTGACCTTGAGCCGTACCTTTATTTCCCTGTGCTTTCACTTCCTCACATTTAAAATACAGATAAGAAGGTGATCGTCTCCTAGAGCGCTAGAACAGGAAGTAAGTGACTGTTGGCCCTTAGCATTGTTACTCGAAGCAGAGTGTCATTGAATTATCACCAGGATATGAAAGGGTACAGAATGCATCCATGTTCTCTCTAGATAACTCAAAACCCCAAGAAGAAATTGTCGGTTTTGAATCACCACTTTATAAGACACCCAGCAAAACACTTCGAGGAAAAACCAGCAATAATTTCTGACTTAACAGGTTAGTGGCTTTAATATTTTTAAATTTTAAGTAGAGCTTTAATTATGATTCTTAGGTAAATTTGTTATTAGCAGACAAAATCTTTGAAACTATGTTACTTCGGGTACTGTAATCCTGTTATATTTTATTCATGTCTCTAAGATGGTTTCTTAAGAGGTTGTTGGTTAGGGAAGGGAAAAAGTAGAAAAGCAATTTATAAGATGTGGCTGGTAAAAAAAAAAAAAATGTTGTCCTGAAAAATAGCATAACAAGTAGAAAATGTTTAAAGATAAAGTTCGGTGTCTCTGGTCTCCTGACAATCACATAAAAGAAGTGCTGTGCTTAGTTTCTCAGTATCAGTCATTCTTCGCCGACCTTCTTTTGGATTAACAGGCATATCTTTAGCTGGTCAATTTTGCTTTTATATGTAATACCTGTCATACCGTACTTAATTATTTGTCTTGTTTGGGAGATGAAATATTGACTTCCTTTGGTTGATATTTCCTTAGAGTTAAAGACACCAAGTCGATTTAAAGTGCTTTATTTGACGTGAATGCTAGTTAGTAATGAGCACATAGGGACTATCTCACTAGATTTTCTAATTTAAAATAGCCAATCTTCAGGAAACCACTTTTTCAAAAACTGCTGATTGAGAAATATTTCACCAGTATTTAATAAAAAGAAATTATTTAATATAAAAAACAGGCTAAACAAATGAATTTCCTTTCCCTTAGTGACTCCGCTGTGGGTTCCAGTAAAAGTGTCAAAGTGGACCTACGTGGCTTACAATGTAAGTATACCGCCAGGGGGTTTTCCTTTACTTAAAGTAAGTTTAGTAGTTATCTTTAACTGCTAACGTCTCTTTCAAAAAGATAACCACATATCATTTTGCCACCGTAAAACAATTTAAATAAATGTCAATCACATAGACCTTTGGATCTTATATTTTCTCGTTTTCAGAATAGTGGGTTGGTTCGCAGACAGTGACTGAAAGAGGTTTGGGGGTTTTTTTCCTCCCCTAATATTGTTACAAACTCAAGTATTTAAGCATAAACTAAAATATTAAAATTGTTCTATCTTTGACCAGTGTAGCCATTTCAAGTTCGGTTCTAGAATCTTTCCATATAGCTGCTCTTTAGTTGCCGTTGGTAGTTTTCTCACTATCTATCTGGTATGAGAAGACATTGCAGCTCGTTTTGTATATCCCCTGCCCCAGACCTTGAATCAGCTTTTTTCTCGAAGGAAGTCTCCCAATATTTGGGAAATGGCACCTAAAATCCGTAATCAGGGCAGTAGCAATACTTATGGCTGGTGGGTTAGCATTTCTAGGCTTTTCAGTGGACAGAGCTAAGAAAGGTATTTCAGCTTCATCATAAGGCCAAAAACCGAACCAAGACAGAACACATGCATTCATACTGATGCTTTTAAGACCGATTTCAGGACTATAGGGTTTATACCTGATCTTTCTATCTTACAGCTGTCTCTTCTTCCCACTCCTAGAGTATTGGTCTTCAACACTACCAGGAATAATTGAATAATTACTGATCACCTTTAGCTGGAGTTTTGAATGATGATGAAATTATCCATTTTTATGATTGTTTTATTGTGTTTTTCCTTTTTTTTTCAGGAATCTGATAAAATATATTTTACATTTCCTCTTGCAAATCATAGGAAAATCTACACTCATGCCTATTGTCAGAGCACCATGCTGGTAAGATGATTGGTACATTCTGTGTAAATTTAAAAGGCTCATTTTTCAAATTCACCAAATATCTAGTAGATCTCTATGTGCTATTACTAAATCTAATTTGTTGAAAATATTTGGAGAAGAGTTTTTTTATTGAAAAGTATTCATCCAAATGTTTCTGTAGCTGATAATATACCAGGATCTAATATATCACTGAGTTGGTAGATGCTGCACTTTGATATAGAATAAAGCCTTTAGAAAAGATGGTTTTACTTTTTAAGTTGATTTATTTGAATCAGAATCTGAAGTCCATACATTGCATTTGATTCATGGATTTTAAGTCTCTTTTGTAATAGCGCCCTTTTCTTTCCATTTATTTATTCAAGAAAGGCTGTGGGCTCTATAAATTCCCTACATTGTGGGTTTAACCGATTGTATTCTTGTGATACCTTTTACCATGTATTCCCACCCCTCCTGTTTTCTGTAAACTGGTAGTTAGATCTAGAACAGCAGTTCTCAACCTGTGGGTCGCGACCCCTTTGGCGGTTGAACGACCCTTTAACAGGAGTTGCCTAAGACCATCCTGCATATCAGATATTTACATTACGATTCATCACAGTAGCAACATTACAGTTATGAAGTAGCAACGAAAATAATTTTATGGTTGGGTCACAACATGAGGAACTGTATTTAAAGGGCCAAAAGGTTGAGAACCACTGATCTAGAATCTTGATTAGACTCTGATTAATTGTGTATGCTAAGAATGTTTTACAAGTGGAACTGGGAGGTATATCCTAGCTGGTTGGGGACTTAGGTGGTATCAGTATGATCTATCCACCGTGAAGTTCCCCATCAATCTTTCACCTAATGATTTTAGCAGCCACTGAGGGCTGCGGACAGATTTTTTTAAAAGAACTATACATTTTATGATCTAGTGGCATTTTCTTTGCTTTCTACTTCCTGGAGTTAGTCAGCAATTCCTGAGTGACTTTTTCTAAGATGATTTATACAGTTTTTGTAATTAGTTAGGGATGTTTACTAGATGACCTGAAATTGTTCTCTGGACACTTTCTAGGTTGTATAAAAATGGTGTTTTAAGGTGAGCTTGATTAATATTTATTCAGTTCATTGATGAAGGAGTCAGAATTCCCTATACACAGAATGAGATGAGTGGTGTGGGCTATTGGCAATCTTCATAATGAGGGCTATCTTTGAGGACACGCTCCCTTATTACCTGCAAAAACCCAGGATGAAAGTGGGCTGGCTATTAGAGGCTTCTAGATGTTCTTTGTCCAGGTTGTGCAGGTCTGTTTTGTTGCCTTGTTTTAAAAGGGTTTGGCTCAGTGGTAGAGTTTCGGCCTACGGACTGAAAGGTCCCAGGTTCGATTCCGGTCAAGGGCATGTACCTTGGTTGTGGGCACATCCCCAGTAGGAGATGTACAGGAGGCAGCTGATCGATGTTTCTCTCTCACTGATGTTTCTGACTCTCTATCCCTCTCCCTTCCTCTCTGTAAAAAGAAAAAAAATCAATAAAATATATTTTAAAAAAATAAAAGGGCACATTAGGGTTCTGAGAAGTGTAGGCAGCTGATATTGAAGTCACACTGGCATTTTGCCAGGAGTGGAGAGCAGAAAAATACCATATTGCTTTTTGTTTGTTTCCTTTCAGCTTTCTTTTCTGTATTCTTGGAAAAACGTCTTAAAATTTTATTTAAGTTTCATGAGAGCAAAGACCATGTCTGCATGATTCATCCTTTTCCTCAAGGGCACAATTCCTTGGCCCTAGAATGGACTTTATAAATTATAAATATTAGTTTAATGAAAGGATTGATTTTTTTTATTGTCCTATGTGTATACTAAGGAAGAATTTATGTGGCCGTCTGAGCAGTGTTTCTCATTACCTTATGCCCTGGTAGGATTTCAGTAGTTGGATCATTTCAGTAGTCTTTGAAGCATTGCTCTTATACTTCCTTAAAAGTTAGAGTGATCTTAGGTCAGAATTCTCTTAAATGACTTAAGCTAAATCCATAATATAGTTAAAAAATCACCATCATTGCTGCCGCATTTCCATGCTGCACTGACAAAGTAGCAACTAGCCTCAGTCTCGGATTGTGTTTCAATCCAAACACATACTCAGCTGCGTAGAAGTTATCTGTTTGGTAGTCAAATAAGAACTCAAATGATAAACTAAAGGCTATACTTCAATTAATTGTTATTTTTTAATTACTTGGCTCTTTTTTGGATTTTTTAATTTTATTTTGGTATAAAAGTCCACGTCTACTTGTTCATTTTTCTGTTTTTGTTAAAATGTAGGAAACTTACTATGTAACTACATAATTAAGCTATGAACATTGCCAAACTCAAGGTATTGGTTCACACATTAAAAACGCTTGCCCAGGCCTGTGCGACTCAGTTGATTGAGCATCATCCCATGCACCCAAAGGTCGCTGGTTCATTTCCCAGTCAGGGCACATGCCTGGGTTTGGGCTCTATCTCCAGTAGGAGGCATGCAGGAGGCAGCTAATCCATCCTCTCATATCTGTTTCTCTCCCTTTCCCTTCCTCTCTCTCTAAAATAAATAAAAACTTATATATTTTTTTAATTAAAAAGCTTAGTTAATGTGCTGTGGAGAGATGTCCATTGGGTTCCTCTGTCTCACATTGCTACTCTGGTTACTTGCTTCCCCGTCTTGTTGACTGTAGACTTCTTTGCCTACCCTTGACCTGTTTGACTTTTAGACCATCTCGGATACATTCCTAAATAATAAGTTGCTATTTTATATTTTTGTTGTGCCTACAGTAAAACATCAAAGATGTCTATTTTGCATAGTTATTTTCCACATCACTTAGTGTGCTTTGCTTGTGTCATTAATCAACAGGATACAAATAGTTGGATTTTTGGCTGCATAAACAGCACTTCTATGTGGTAAGTTTTTTGAATCTACGGCCTTCCATTGTTCATTTTCCTCCACGTAAACACACTCACAAATTATACTTTCAGAATAGCTTTGTACGTTTTTAAGCTCGTTTTGGTGCTATACTAAATTAAAGTATAGGTTTTAAAGTGAAAAAGGAAATTGGCACAGCAGTAAGTTTTGTAAACATTGAAATAGTTGGCTGCTGGAAAGACAGTTTTTTGGTTCCAAAAGAACATGTAGGTAAAATATCTTGGGTGAGACCATGTTAGACTTCATGTCATTAGAACTCTCTCTGGCAGCTCTGTGGGTGATTTCTTTTTCCTCTGACACTTATTTATCATTTATAATATTTTAATATTGTGTGTCCTTTAATTATATTTGCCTATTTATTTCATAGCCAGCAAGGGGTTGACTTATCATGGAAAGCTGAACTGTTGCCAACAATTAAGGTAAGTTGTGGCTTTAGAATTTCAATATTTAGGTGAAAAAAATACTTGAGCCTATAGGCAGTTTAGAATATGATATTTTAATTCATCTAGGTAGTTCATAAACTTAAGATTTGTTCATCTGCATTTTAGAAATATTTTCCCTAGAAATGGAGAAATTTAATGGAGAAGAATGTATTTTTTTAGTTCTTAGAGATAAAAACGATTAAGTTAATAATGCTCTAAATAAAATGAAATGTATGTGTTATTGCATCATACCAAGAACTAAGCTTCTGGCTGAGCAGCACTCCCGCTGTGGGAGTGCACTGACCACCAGGGGGCAGCTCCTGCATTGAGCGTCTGCCCCCTGGTGGTCAGTGCACATCATAGCGACCTGTCGTTCTGGTTGTTCCGGTCGTTCTGCCATAACAGTAGCTGGGCTTATATACTGTATATATAGATAAGATAGATGTCTGTTGCAGAAACATTGCTGTACGTTGAGGAGAAGCCCAGGAGTTTGTTTAACGTGCTGTGCCAAGGGAATCTGACTGGCTTCTTAGACGGCCACTCACTGACAGAGAGCTCTCCAGTCTCAGAACCTCTCGGGGCTGCCCACATGGCTGCCCTGGAATGCCGTGGAGAAAGTTATCTGCAGAAATGTCTCCGTGCATGCAAATTATAGCCGCATGTCACTACCCCACCCCTGCACGTGCTTCCAGGGGAAAGCGTGGCTTTCAGAGCTATTTGGTGACTTGGCTTTTCAATAAATAGACGCGTCTCTTACCTATTTATTCCTCAAAATGTGGCTATGGGATCTGGTCTTAATTTTGAGAAGAGATGTTCATTGGGTGAGGTACATTATTAGTCTTGCTTTGCTGTGTCTTCATGTCATTTTACTGAATAATCGGGAGATGATGTTCATGTATATCATTAGCCAGCATCTCTTTACTACTTGGGCTTGATCAGAATCATTTGAGATTAGGTTCCAACTCTTCCATCATATTTAGCATCCATTCATTCATCTACTGTTGAGCCTCTGTCATGTGCTACCAAAATAAATGTGGAGATAATGCTGTAACATTGTTTGAGACAAATAGACAAATTATAAAAGGAAAAAGCAAATCTGGAAATAATTATGTGAAACGTTTAAATTTAGTGCTAAATGTCATTTGTTTTACATGAAGGGACAGATACAGTTCAAGAGATGCAGGACTATTTTGGTAGTCCATATTCACATAATTATTAGGAATTTGACTTTCATTGCAAATTAAGCGTCCAAAACACGTTTTTGCTAGCACCTGAAAACATAAACATGGGTATCTTATGAAGTGTTGCATTTAAGTTTGCAATCTGTTTTTTTATAACGTATTAAATAAGAAATAGTGTGTGTGTGATTTATTTTTCTTGTAAAGTGCTTTACACTCTGTATAAATCAGCTTTTTACTTTCACCTTTTTTTTAGTCTCTGACGTTAAGACTTCAAGACTATCCATCTTTGTCGCATCTTGTTGTTTATGTACCATCTATTCATGGAAGTAAGGTAACAAATGGATTAAAGTCATTATCAGAATATTTGGGGGCTATTCATGCTAAATATTTGTTCTTTCTTCATGAATTCTTCGGCATAGGGCTTGTCTAAAACAATGCCAGTTTAGCGATCCACCCAAGACTGGGAGGACCAGTCTAACTTGAACCAAGCAGAATAAACCCAAGTGTCTTTATTCCAAGTGGAACATCAGACTTTCAGAATCTATTAATTATTGAGATCGTTTTATATGCAAGAGTCTATGCCAGGAATTACATAGGAAGCACACAAATGAGGAAGAAACTAACCCCGTTCTTAAAAATACACTTGGGTTGGGGAAGAGAAATATATTTGGAAACGGGGAAGAGAGAGAATAAAAGAGCTACTGAGAAATACACAATACACTAATAATTTTTATTAAATTAAGCTTGCCCATCAAATTTTCTTAGTTTGGCATCTCTCCTTGAGGAATGCTTGCCATTTTAGTGTAGCCAGAGTTAGGGTGTAGCACAACCTTCCCCAAAGCTGACGACTTTTATTTTCCATTCAAACATCAAGATGTTTTACTAAAATTTGTTGAGGTTTTTTCCCCTAATAAGTCAATGTTTCTATTTCAGTTTGTTGTAGATTGTGAATTCTTTAAAAGAGAGACAAGATCCATACAGCTTCCTGTAACTCATCTTTTTTCCTTTGGTAAGTATTTTGATTTTGGAAATCCTAAGACTTGCTTTTCTTTTTTTTTCTTTTTTCTTTAAATATATTTCTTTATTGATTTCAGAGAGGAAGGGAGAAGGAGAGAGAGATAGAAACATCAATGATGAGAGATAATCATCGATCGGCTGCCTCCTGCATACCCCACACTGGGGATCGAGCCTGCAACCCAGGCATGTGCCCTTGGCCGGAATCGAACCTGGGACCCATCGGTCCGCAGGCTGACGCTCTATCCACTGAGCCAAGCCGGCTAGGGGCTTGCTTTTCTTCTTAACAGTGCTGATTTCTTTTGCAATAAAGCACAACCGTGTAAAAGACTATTGTGTATTTCAAGTGTTGTCCTAGAGTTAGCATGTGATGTGTTCATTCGTTTGACTCTTATTTAATACTGGGCCAGCTGTCATCTTCTGAGAAGGGAACTTTAAATTAAATGTATCCATGATCACATACATTTGTGTGTGTATGTGGGTGTGTTCTCATGTGAATTTATACTCAATATTGGCCCTTTTAATAAAAGGCTTATTATAAGATATAAATCTCTACCTGCCCTGTGACAGTTTCATGATTTCTCTAAATACATATAACTACATATTCTCTTACATTTATTATGAAATAATTTTAGACTTACAGAAAGAGTACAGAGTTCCTGTGTGCCCATCACTCATCTCTCTATAATGTTGGCCTCTTAAACAATGCAGTTGTCAAAACTAAGCATTAGCATCATACTGTTAACTAAGCCACAGGCTTCATTTGGTTTCCGTTGGCTTTTCCACCTTGTTCTTCTCCAGGTGCCCACATTGCTTTGAGTTTTTATGGCTCTTTCGTCTCCTCTAATCTTTTTAGTGTTCCTCAGTCTTTCCTTGTCTTTCATAATTTTGATACCTTTGAAGAGCACTGGTCAGTTATTTTGTAGAATATTCCTTGATTTGGATTTGTCTAAAGCTTCCCTATTAGTTGGTGTGATGCATTTTTTGGCAAGAATATCACAGAAGTGATGAGTACTTCTCCATGTATCCTATCAGAGGACACGTTTTATCACTCACTGTGTCTGATCACCAGTGATGTTAACCTTGCCCACTTGGTTAAGGTGGTGTCTGCCAGGTTTTTCTACTGTGACGTTACTGGAATTAATAAATGTTTCTGGGGAGATACTTTGTGAGTAACCTATTTTTATTTTTTCAAAATAACCCACTAATCTTAACATCCATGTGTTCATCTAGTCTGAAGCAGTTATCACTGATACTCTGTATTTTCTAGAATTCTTCCCAAAGGAAAGTTGTCCCGTCTTCCTGATTTATTTATTTATTCAGTTTTTATGTATGTCAGTAGTGGACCCATACCTATTTATTTCATTCATTGGGTTATAATCCAGTACTATTGTTACTTTCTTGTTTGTTTAAGTTTTTCTGGCTTTGGATAGTGGAATCTGTATTTTGGTTGTCTCTTATGCCATTCATGAAAGGAATCTATTCTACTTGATAGAGGAAACTTCCTGTAAGATTTTTATCCCTCCTCTCCCCTTTTCTGGTAGAAAAATACTGAAAACAGTACAGAAATGGCAACTCTATCACTTAGCTCCTTAAAGATAGCACGCTTATGAAATGAGATCAACCAAGAAAGCATACCATATCGACACTGGAGATATGTATTGGCTTTTTAAAGCACATACATGCGATTGAAAGGCATTATAAATGTTTTTTGGTTTTTTTTTATCCAGAGTTTTTTGAAGGAGGATTGTGTTTTCAGGAGTTTTTGCCTTCGTGTCAGCAGTCAGAACCTACCAGCTCTTTTTTAATACTAAAAATCTGTTGGCATAATTTTAATGTTGTTTAAGCAATTTGTACTTTCGTTATTCTTTGGTGTTCTAAGCGATATGGTACTTTGAATTTAACAGGATTATCTTCAAGGAAAGTGAAATTAGACTCAAGCGGCCTGTTCTATAACATAGAACTTCTGAACTTCGGACAGGTAACCATCCCACGTATAAAAAGGATTTGATTTCACTTTACTGTTTAGTTAAACAGACACGTAAACTTCTGTTTTTGTTTTTGTGGTCAAACTATTAGATATATCAAGCTTTTCAAGTCAACGTAGACAGCAAGTGCTCAGGTGTCAAAGGTAAGTGTATTTTACCATAAAATATAAAGGTGTTGTCATTTGAAGAATCAGTAGGTTTTCACTTGAATTTCCTATATTTATGTGAAGTAAAATGTAATATAATAGAAAAGCTGTTTATGTTTCCAACAAATTTAACATAGACCCTTTCTTTACACACTGCGGACCAGTAGTTTTGTTGCTAGCTTTTCCGAGTGGTCAGATAAGTTTCTATTGAATTAGTGCAAAAAACATTTACATAAATGTTAAAGGCACGCTTTAAAATTAAGTACCCATTGCATTTTGAAGTATTTTATTGCATGTTCTTACAAGCTAACATCTTTTTAAAGTATGATACTTTGTAAAACACTGTGTAATATGAAGCGAGAATTCTCGTGATCCGTCCACAATGTGTTAATAGTAAGCATCTTTTTTTAAAATATATTTTATTGATTTTTTTACAGAGAGGAAGGGAGAGGGATAGAGAGTTAGAAACATCGATGAAAGAGAAACATCGATCAGTTGCCTCCTGCACACTCCATACTGGGGATGTGTCCACAACCAAGGTACATGCCCTTGACCGGAATCGAACCCGGGACCCTTGAGTCCACAGGCCGACGCTCTATCCACTGAGCCAAACCAGTTAGGGCAGTAAGCATCTTCTGTTTTAGTTTTAACACCCACTTTTTAAAAAATATGTTTTTATTGATTTCAGAGAGAGGGAAAAGAAGAGGGAGAGAGAAAGAGAAACATTGATCAACTGCCTTCCGTACACACCACAACTGGGGGTGGGGGATCGAGCCCAAAACCTGGGCATTGCCTGACCGGGAATCAGACTGGTGACCTTTTGGTACACAGGACGATGCTCAACCAACTGAGCCACACCAGCCCAGGCTTAAATATCCACGTTTTAAAAATACATAGCTTGCTATTTTGTTATAATAGTAATTCAGATTTAGCTGCTTAGTGTTTTCCTAGTTTCTTAGTCCTTCTCAAATGCTCTTATATCTTTTATGAGTCTAATATTATAAAACACTAGTGCCCCGGTGCACAGATTCATGCACATTGAAAGGAAATGAATTAGAAGGTGGCCGGTGGGGTGGAACTGGGCGAGACAGGCTGAACATGCCCTGGAGCCAACCTCCCGCGGTCCCTCCCTGGCCGGCCGCACCTGGGGTGGTAGCGTGACTTGAAGGGCATGTACGGAGTGAGCCAGGTCCCTCCAACAGGTGGGGTCCCTCTGCCTGGCCTGCAGGGATCAGGCCAAAACCAGCTCTCCGACATCTCCCGAGGGGGTCCCAGATTGTGAGAGGGCAGTTCTCAGGTGATGCACCCCAGAATCGGGCTCCCTCCTCTCTGGTTCCAGGGTATGTCACCCAAGAACCACCACTGCCAAGTCACCGCAGCTCAGCAGCTCCTGTGTTGAGCATCTTCCCCCTGGTGGTCATTGTGTGTCATAGCTACCAATCAGATGGTCGCTTAGCCTTTTATATATATATATATATAGATTATTATTTAATCATTCTTCATAGTTTTCTATTATGTGATGTAACTCTTACTGATTTCTTATGAACTATAATTATAATTGCTATAGTTAGTTAGGTATTATAGTAGTTTATATAACATTTGGTGTGACATAAGGGTAGTAATACATGTTTTCGTTTTGTTTTCACAGAAGAAATAACTAGTATCTATAAACTTCACATTCCCTGGTCTTATGAAGATTCGCTAACCATTGCACAGTAAGTATATGAAAGGATTTACCTTAAACTTTTGTTTTTTGAATAATACACATTCTACTAAGTTTATTTACATCAGAGTGGAATCATTAAAGTGCCTCTTAGTAAAATATAGGTATTCCTAATGTAGCATTGTGCCCGTAGGTAATATAATATATGGTATTCTTATTTAACTGGTACAGAATGTAAACCTTCATTGCTTGAAACATGAACCCTTTCCCACTTCTCCCCGACTCCTATGTCCCCGAGGGAGCATTCAGACACCGTGACATGCCGGGAGCGTCCCTCTGTCACCATGCGTCTCACACCCAGCCTCTTCTCCATTACCACGCTGTGTTGGGCGGAGGACTGGCTTAGCTGTGTTATTTAATAGCATTCTGTATTTGAGAATTGATAATTAAGTTACTTTTCAGGGTCCCATCTTCAACAGAAATGTCTCTGAAACTCCATGTTGCCCAGCCAGACAATGACAGCCACGTCGCGTTACTAAAAATGTACACGTCTTCCGACTGTCAGTATGAGGTAAGCTGTATGTTGGCTTCACTTTTAAGATTTAGTTATAGAATAAATGGCAGATGTATTTTTTTAATATATTTTATTGATTTTTTACAGAGAGGAAGGGAGAGGGATAGAGAGTTAGAAACATTGATGAGAGAGAAACATCAATCAGCTGCCTCCTGCACACTCCCTACTGGGGATGTCCCGCAACCAAGGTACATGCCCTTGACCGGAATCGAACCTGGGACCCTTGAGTCCGCAGGCTGACGCTCTATTCACTGAGCCAAACCGGTTAGGGTATGGCAGATGTATTTTATGTTAGCTTCAGATACATGGTGATGCAGAAGGCAATAAATACTAGAAGTAGACATTCACAAAAAAGAAATAGACATGTATATTACTTTAAATATCCTCCATTTTACCTCTTAGCACCACCTCCATATTTTCTTAGCTGGACCACTGAATGTACGCATCTTAGTAAGAGAAAATAAAATTAAAATTGCAACTGAAGTCTAACCTTTTCAATTTGGGAGCAAAGGTCCTTTGTAAATTGAAGAACATCATGAAATCAGCTGTGAGTTTCATTCACTAATCAGCGTGGTGCTCATTTGTTCCTAGCTCTTAGATAAACTTAAGGACCTTCTTTGCTTTTCACTAACTATATTAGTTTCTGTTACTCATTAATCCGTGCAGTTCCGTGTCTATTAGGCTGGTGTTACAATCACCTAGATTTCCTGTGCTGAGAGAAGGGAAATAGAGCTCCAGGGTAACATGTTATTAACTTATGGGTTCATGAACCAAAAGAGTCCCTCCCTGTATTAGAACAGCCCAGGTTCTAAGGACTCCAGATGGACATGGCTGAAGTAGACATTTGTGGTGACATCACAAGTTCCTAGCTGATGTGAAATATCTTGATTCCACTTAACTGCACTCAGTCATTTAATAAATTCCTTTAGCTTGCATGATCTAGTAATTTGATATTCTCGTTAGTTAAGTATTTTAGTTAGTAAAGGGTTACTATGTATACCATCGCATTCATTCAGTTGTCAAAGAATTCGAATATGGGAACATATTTTACTGAACAGTAAAATTACCCTGGATACACATTAGATGTTGGTGGTTCAGAGGATCTTTTGAGATCTTGAGTGCCTTTAGGTTTATCACCATAAAAAAGTTAATTTCTATTTAATAAAATGCTCAATTTAATAAAATGTGGCCTGGGGCAGCTTTAGGGAAAATAACATTTTTCTTAATGATTATTTTAAACCAGGTGACGATTAAGACTTCCTTTCCACAAATACTTGGGCAGGTAAGAGAGATTCCTGTTTGGTTATTGTCTTGTGAATAGGTACTATAAGGCAAGGGTGGCAGAATTCTGTAAAGGGCCAGAGAGTAAATACCAGCAGACCCCCCTATGGCCTCTGGCCGCGGCCGGCGTCCCTGCAGCTGCTGCTGCTGCCTCCTCCCTTCCTCTTCTTCCTTCCATGTTCATGAAACCTAAACTCCGTTCTCGGCACACGGGCCACACTGGCCGCCCTGGCTTTAAGGGGTGCTCTCATGTGTGAGTCTTCCTAGGGCTGATTCCTGATTCTCAAACAAGTTCATGTCCTTGGCTAAATGGATGTCATATTAAGATTTCATGTTGCTCGTTCATTATAATTCATAGCCTAATAAAATCTGTAGCTCCGTCATATAAATGAACATTTTCTGAGAATTTCTAATTTTGTGCATGCTCAGTGTCTAAAAGGTGGGAAGTAAATTATATTCAATAGACATGTTGAAAAATAGTTTAAATTTATTTGGAAAGTGTCTTTCTATAATTCATAGGTAAATAGTGTTACAAAAATAATTTATCAAGTAGCAGAACTGCTATATTATGATTCAACATCATTATAATTTACAGAATTGTACAGTAGATAATACTGATTTGTCAGAGAAGTTATGTAACTTTAAAATTCATTAACATTTTTATTGTGCCTTTTATTACTTTCACTTTATTTATTTTTCATGTTTTGCAATCCTGGCATAGCAGAATATTTTTAATTTAAATCATTTAATCCTATAGTGATAATAAAACTTACAAGTCAAAATTAAATTAGAAAATTTTTTACTAATATATGCAGTATCTCACTTGATCCTCACAACAACCTGATGAGAACTAGATTATAAGTATTGTTACATTTGTGAACATTAGAAAATTATAAGTTAAGTGTAAAAATTTTGTGCTACATTAGCAAGAGAAGATTAAATGTTAGTATAAGTTGGAACATAGCCTCACGGAGAGTTGTAATAAGTAAAACATTAAGGGATCAATTATTACGAAGATTTATGTCTTGGAATCCATGCTGTCGTACTTTTAGTATGTTCAAAAGGCATGTTACTGTGCATGGAGGTGTGGGCCAAGGACATAACATACTGTATTCTCATGTCATTCTGGTGCCTCATAATTTAGGTTAGTGACAAAGAAGAGTCTAGTCAGTTCAGGACTCTACAGTCGAGCATAATCACATGTGCATCAGAGAAGGACAGAGGAGCCCTGGCCAGTGTGGCGCAGTTGGCTGGGTGTTGTCTGTATACTGAAAGGTGGTCGGTTCAGTTCTTGGCCAGGGCACCTGCAACAAGTCAGTCACTTGTGTGTGTGATGTTTTTAATTGTGCAAGTTCCTCGAGAACCCTGTGCCTCCGCTTCACCTGTCACGTTGGGATAAGCACAGCCTCAGAGGGCTGGCGGGAGGAGAGCATGAAATAATGCAGACAAGATGCCGAATGCCACGCCTGAAATACAGTAAACGCTCAGTGAACGTGCCTTATGAAAAAGCGGGCAGTGCTGATGGCTCAGTGGTATATTTTCCTTACCATGCCTTTGATGAGAAATTCAGATACCATGTTTCTAGCGTACTCTATATTGTTCACATTTATTTTACTTAGAGTCTGATACCCATTACTGGGAACACCTTTGTGGCCATGTCATGAGAGAGAGAAAGTGAAGAACAACAGTTTTATTTCATGTGGAAGGGCACCTGTGTTAGCCTGACGATTTAGAAGTTGTCTTTGGTTTGCCTGTTTCCTAGGTCGTCAGGTTTCACGGTGGAGCGCTTCCTGCTTACGTTGTCTCGAGCATCCTTCTTGCTTATGGGGGACAGTTATACTCTCTCTTCTCAGCAGGTGAGAATCTT
>NW_006293349.1:7106225-7114767 GCF_000327345.1 Myotis davidii | reverse complement strand
CTCCTCCCTCCCCCCTCTCTCCTCCTTCACCCTCCCTCCTCCCTCCTTCGGTGCTTCACTACTACTTTTTTTTTTAATCTTTTGTGTAGCTAAGGAAGACAGATCAATTTCTTGGTAATTTATAACTCACCTCTCCCGTGTTACAGGGATTTGAGATCCTCTAAGTTTTAAAAGATACCCAAGACACGTCTTACCTGTTTTCTCTATTTTACACCCTTGTGCCTGAAATGTCTTCCCTCTGTTCTGAGGACTCTCAATTGGTAGAGGCTTATTGCAGGGATCTTGTTCTCCATTCTATTCCTGGTACCCAACATAGTGTCAGGCACATAGTAGGCACTCAGTGTAACGTTTGAGCTGTATCAACTATTAATTAGGTCCTGGCACATTGAATGGAATAATTGAGAGTGTAATGTTTCAAAGGTACCAGTATGTGCAGGGTAACAGAAGATGATAAAGTGCCAGATTAGCAACAGAGCCACCTGATACTGCGGGTGCGGGGGCCAGGGCGAGAGCAGACGAGCGAGCTTAGAGGACAGCATTACAGCATTACAGCGGACAGGAGCGCTGGGTCTCAGCAGGGGACAGGCAGGGAAGCTAACGCACTAGCCTTGCTTCCACCCCTTCTCCTATCTGCCAGTGCCTCTCATTCACAGAACCGACATGGAAGCCAGTCCATGCAAGTCAGCTTCCCAAAATTCAGAGCAAAGTAGAGTGGATTCCTGTGCTGAGAGAACACATATAGAACATACGGCACATATAGAACATACAGCACATTGGACAGGCCTCCACAGAGAATAGCCATTAGAATAATTCCCAGGAGACTCAGCTTTGTAAGGTCCTTACAAAACTTGTTGTGTTTGGACAGTCATCAAGGGAGGCAAGAGAGAGGAAAGAGGATAGGGCCAAAATACATAAAAGCGGTCAAAAATCTCCATTATTTCCATTTCGCCAAGCCCTTCCGCGGTGACTCTTTCTCTTTCGGTAGCTTGTTACACTTTCCAGTCTGCCTCTAAGTGTTTGTTTTAACCTGGTGTAGTTACATTCCAGGAAGAGAGCAGCAGCATTCACTGCAGCACCACCCAGTCCGGTCTTTTAATTAAGAGGTTATTTTGGGAATATGACATCACCATACTTGAATGTAAATATTTTTAGAAAGTTTGAAAGAGATGTCTCATCCTTCTGAGTTTTAAGTGACTTGATAGTTGATTCTCAAACATACAGAATTTATACCTAGAGAGTTCATAGAGACCTCAGAGATACATATTGGTTAATCTAGAGCAGTGGTTCTCAACCTTGGCTGCACATGAGAATCACCTGGGAATCTTTTTAAAATCCTGATTTCCGGGCCTCATCCTCTGGAAATTTTGTTTCTTTGTTATGGGGTGGGGCCACAACATTAATAACAAAGAAACAGAATTTCCGGAGGATGAGGCCCAGACATCAGACTTTTAAAAAGATTCCCAGGTGATTCGAATGTGCAGCCGAGGTTGAGAACCACTGATCTAGAGGATTTACATACAGGATTATGTCTCAAGCCAGTTACAGAAGTAATTCTGAACCAAGGATGTTTATCAAAAATGACCGTGGGCCGTGCTCACTAGAATGACTATACATAGAGAAAGAGAGATGATTGCAGTGGTAACGAGGGCGTGGAGAAGCGGGCAGTTCCTGCACTGCGGGTGGGAATGTGGAAGGGTGTGTGCAGACCTGGCTTCTCCGGCACAGGGCTTGTGCTCTCACCAACAGTGCGGGAGGTAGCGTGTCCCCCCTGTAACTGCTGTGAATTCTGCACCACCTGTAATGTCTTCCAATCCTCAGGTCATTGCTTGGAGTATGCTACGATGTTGGATAAAGAAGCCAAACCGTACAAAGTGGATCCTTTTGTAATTATGATTAAGTTTCTGTTGGGGTAAGTCTGGTTACCTGTGGTAATGATTTTAATTTCGTATTGTATATAAAGCATTATGTTTGTCTCCATTGATGGAGTATACCTTTTCATATAAATATGGCAATTGACTTGTTCTGATAAGCAGGATTTTTCTCTTAGACAAAGGCCTGGTAAGTATATCAACATTTACTTTAATAGTATAATCATTTCAAAAGTAATCATTGTAAACACACCAGGCCTTTAACATTTGTGGAGAGATGAATATGATCTTTGAATAGCCCAGATCATGAGTAAATCATTGTAGGGTACGGATGAGATGGTGCCAGATTGCTTTTTCTTACTTCCCATACAAAGTATATTGTAGATCTCTCTACCCTACCTAACATTCTGCTCTTAATTTATACAAATTTGGTTTTTGCTTAAGAACCATTGCTTAGATCTTTTTTCTTCTGTCATTCAAATTAGCTGTTGGCTTTCTAACATTAAAAAAAAAAAACACACATACCACTTATGATTTCACTAAAGGCCTGGGGCACGAATTCGTGCACAGGTGGGGTCCGGCCTGCCCTCCCTGATCAGGCCATTCGGGCCGAGTTGGCTGTGGGGAGGGGATGCGGTAGGTTGGCCAGCTGGCCCCGCCCCCTGGCCGAACTCCCGGTCCAGCTCCTGGTCGGAGGACAATTTGCATATTAGCCTTTTATTATATAGGATTACAAGGAACAGTAGAGAGCAGTAATGCTGCACTGAGAATCATGGCTCAGATCCTCGAAGATCAGGAGACTCCCTGGGAAGATAAATGACTTCACGTGTGTTTTTTAGTATAATTACAAATTCAGTATCATGGCAATGTGGGGACTCTAGTGAGTGGTCACCCACCTCCTATATTGGATCCTTGAGTGTCAGGTGATGGTTGTCATTTTTTTGCTTTTACTTGTCTGTCCTCTTTTATCCACAGGTATAAGTGGTTTAAGGAAATATGGGATGTCTTACTCTTACCAGAGTTAGACGTCATCGTCTTGACCAGTCAGAGCATGTGCTTCCCCCTGGTCTCCTTGATTCTCTTTCTGTTTGGAACGTGCACTGCCTACTGGGGTGGCCTGCTCTCGTCTGCAGCCGTGAGGCTCCTGTCCTCACTGTGGCTCACCTTGAAGAGGTAAAGAATGAACGAGTGAACACTTCCTCGTTGCTCCTGATTAAGAAGAAAGCTGTATTCTGATGAGGAGCCTTAAGATGAACGTGCTTCCATTAGATTGTACTTTCTTTCCTGAGAAAGTGCTAGCAAAGTGCAGATTCGTGTGGAAAGTGGTGTCATGGTCAAAGATAATTTTATCTTTGCAAGTTATTTGATGTTTACCTTATTGCTTGAGTTAATAAAAAACGTTAGGCAGATTGCACAAGTATTTTTAAATTTCACTGTTATAACTTGCTCTGAGGAGGAAGTGTTTCTGGCAATGCATTTGCTATGCTCACTTCCCGTCAGGCCTGAGGGCAGGAGACTCCATCACTAGACTTGGGCTCAGGTGAGATGCAGTGTGTACGAGCCCCAATAGCATTGCCTGTGGCTTTATTCCAGGCCCACAGACATCATTTGAAGTTACGGGTAGGCTTTCCTAATAAACCACTGACCTGGTGTTCTCCGCCACTCCTCTCACCACACACGTCACGTGACTCGCTGCCCCTGAGGGCAGTGTGGGGTGATGCTGCTTCCTCCCCCATCACGTGTGTGAGTGCCCTTGAGACTTTAAGAAATAGAAAGCTGTTTCTCCACCTCTCCGGATCCAACACGTCTGGCGCAGGGCCTGTAATTATTGATTACCTTCAGCAACATTTTCCTCTTCCTTAGTGCAAATGTCAGCCATGCTGAATCTAAATGGAAGAGGAGCTGTCACGGTACATTACAAAATTTACAATCAAATATGTGTCACCCCTTGCCTGTATTAAGAAATAGCTTACACTGTTAACCTTATGGCACTTGCTTGTTAAACAGGAAAGCCTGGCGGAGTACGGTCCTGGCTCCTTCTTGTATGTGATTGTGTAAATACCTGAGGAGTTTTTCTTGTTTACCCAGGCCCTCTGACCTTCCTAAAGACATCAAGATGCTCTCACCAGACTTGCCCCTGTTGACCGTTGTTTTGATCATAATTAGTTGGGCGACTTGTGGAGCATTTGCCATACTTCTTACTTATCTTTACTATGTGTTTAAGGTATGTCAGATCCTTCACGTCCAGGTGGCGGGGCTTGGTCTCAGGCAGGCGTAGACTTTCCTGTATGTGTTGTTAGCAAAAACTTTAATTGCCACTGCAGTAATTTTATGTTGTACAACAGGTTTAAAGTGTAAAGGTTTTTAACATCTTGGTTACTTATATAGTTAACTATAAAACTGAAATTACTCATCTGAGTTGAGTTAGTTAAAAAAATGGGGGGGGTAGGAGGGGAAAAGATACGATCTGTTTCAAATTGTTGCCTGCTCTTACAAGTAACTTTAACTTCTACAAAACATTTCACTAGAGCAATTTTTATTCACACCTCCCTCTGAACAGGGGTTATACACAAAACGAAACGTTATGTCAGTAGGAGTGAGCTTTCAGTCATGCTGAAATCATGCATCATGTTACATATGTTGCTGAATAATCAGAGGACAATGATAAAAATAATTTGCTGATAATTCTACCGGGGAAGTACAAGACACTTTCAGGAAAGCTGATAGCTTTGCAGGAAATTATACACTGCATACTCTCCACATTAGTCTTATGTAGAGATGGTTGACACCAGAATAGATAATATTTTTTTTTCTTTTTGTAAACAAGGTTCATTTGCATGTGCTTTTAACACTACTACATGCAAATACATGCACATTATAGATTATTTTCATCAGAAAAAAACTAGAACTACTGATTTATAAATATAATATTTTGAATTTTTAATTGAATATTTTAAACAACTAACCCAGTAAGCAAAACTTTCTCAAATACTAAAGCATGGGAGAGGACAATGAGGGGAAAAGGGGACACATATAATACTTTCAACAATAAAGAATTTTAAAAAATACTTAAGCAAATCTAGTAAATTAAACTTACAGACATTATCGGATTCTTATAAACATTTCACCACCAAATATAATTGAGTTCAGATTTTCAAAGATTTGGAACATATAAAACATGTTACACTTTATACTATACTGAATATAATCAGATGTTTTATTCACAAGACACTTTAAGTTGCTTCAGTAAGGCATTTAAACAGAGGCCCCTGAATTTAAGAGGTGTGACAATATATCCTGGCCCCGGCATACTCTGGAAGTTTGTATTATTTTGTTTGTTTTTTAATCCATGGTAGCAAGCAAGTGTAGTTATTATGTATCTTTTCTAAAAGAATACTTTTAAATGTTTAAATGAATTTTTAATCTTTTAGATTTTTTTAAATTTTAGATTACAGTGCTTTTCAGTTTTGATATAAACAAAAAGTAAAATTAAATGATCATTTCTTTTTCCTAGATTGTTCATCTACAAGCCAGTGTAACAAATTTTAAAAATAGCCAAACTGTGGTAAGTTTTATTTTGAAAAATCTACATCACTTTAATATGAAAGAACATGGGAAATTTTTAAAGTTTAGGTTGTTTTTTTAATATTGGGATTTCACACTGTTTAAATGGTTTTATAAATTTAAGTAATTTTATAAAAAGTGAACCTAATGGCCCAACTAGTATGGCTCAGTGGTTGAGCATTGACCTATGAATCAGGAGGTCACGGTTCGATTCCCGGTCAGGGCACGTGCCCAGGTTGTGGGCTCAATCCCCACTGGGGGACATGCAGAAGACAGCCAATCAATGATTCTCTCGTATCATTGATGTTTCTCTCTCTCTCTCCCTCTCCCTTCCTCTCAGAATCAATAAAAATATTTTTTTTAAAAAGTGAACCTAGTGAATATTAAAATAGACTTGGATTGTCTAAGTTTAATTTATCAGTATTTATCATTTTTGTTATTACAAACTGTATTTTAAATTTTATTTGAAGTAATGACTTAGAAAATATATTCTCAACAGTGGAAGAGGCAGAGCAAAGGAATAAAAGTTTCATAACTGATGACCTCTTTACAACGAGGTAATTTCAGTATTTTATATCCATTGGGTGACAGACAGAGGCATCTATTTATTTAGCTGTGAAGGAGTTGAATAGGATGCTACATAAAGTAAGCTTCCATTGTACCGAACATCTTGATGTGTTTCCCTGATCGCTTTCCAGAATCCGAAACACTCGCGGAGGAGTGACAAGAGGTGCGGTCAGCACAAGGACGCGGCGGCCCACCCACCCCGCCTGTCGGCCAGTGAGGCAGAGGACAGCCTGCGCATGCACAGCACCGTGGCCACCCTGCTGGCCTGGGTGGTGCTGCTCTGCGCGCCCTCCCTGGTCTACTGGTTCAAGAACCTGCGGTATGTGCTACTGACGGGCCACGGATGGGCTCAGGCAGACATGCCCTCAGGAGTGGAGGCTGTCAGGCCCCTGGAACTCAGGTTCAGCACAGTCACATTTCCTCCTTTCCGTGAGGGCAGAAACCCTGGGGAAATAAACCTCCCCAAAGCCTGTCCCCAAAAGAGGACAGGGTCACCTTTAACCTTCTCTGATCTAGGCACGTGAACATATGCTTTACTTTGTTGCTTTAAGGTATTCGTCATGCTAGCACTCTCTGTATTTTTCAATTCATGGTCAGTTTTATGTTTTCTTAAATTTGGGGGGAAAGAAAAATCCTTCCATTTAAAAACATTTAGAAATAATGAAAGAAGTGTGTATTTTTCTGACGTGGCCCAAACATTGAACTGAATTAATGATCAGCTGTCTTACTAATGAAAACCATCATTTGCTTTGCTACCTTGATAAGTGTCCTAGGTCAGTAAGAATCTGAAATGTCCTCTAAGATATTTCTAGAATATTTAGTTGTTGATAAATTGTTTCAAAAAAATAGGCTGCCAATCTAATAATTGAACCTCTATTCAATATAGTTTTCAGAAATTATATAAAACTTTTAGATTTATCTAAATACTGGAAATACTGTTTTTTAATTGATAGAACCAAAATAAGTGTTATAAATTAAATTACAGGTTACCAGATGTTAACCTCCTTCCTTTGTCGATCCTTTTAGTCAAAGATCAGATTTTTGTTCACATGTTTGGGGAGAGTTATTGAAGGAGCACAAATTTATGATTCGGAAAGGCTACTGATATTTCACTGTGAATAAATGCAAGAGATGAGAATTTGAATTTTAAAAAGATAAGGAACAATTACTTTATGTAAACCTTTATTTCATCTTTTTAATAGAGCAGCCTTAATAAATTTTCAGTAATTTGTTTTATAAAATTTTTATTTATTTTTTTCTTTGAATTTTTTAAATTTCTTTTTTAAAAATTTTTTTAAATTAAATCTTTATTGTTCAGATTATTACTTTTTTTCTTTTTTTTTCCCCCCATAACTCCCCTCCTCGCTGTTCCCACCCCACCCTCTGCTCGTACCCACCCCACTGTCCTCATCCATAGGTGTATGATTTTTGTCCAGTTTCTTCCTGCGCCCCCCGCCCCCAGAATAGCCAGTCCATTCCCTTTCTATGTCCCTGATTCTATTATAATCACCCGTTCATTCTGTTCATCAGATTATTTATTCACTTGTTGATAGATGCATATTTGTTGTTCATAATTTGTATCTTTTTTTTTTTAGGTTTTGGAGAATTGCTTTAATACCTATTTAGGAAGCCACAGAGTCAGCCAAAAACAATAGTCAGAATTTGTAAGAATTCATAGTTGTTTATGCAGTTTTAGGCATGGATTAAGTAGATGCAATAGTGCATGATTTGAGGTTCCCCGCTCCTACAGATGATTCCATCTGGCGAGGGCTCTGCCTGGCTTTCCACTTGTGTCGACAAATTCATATGAGCCTGGAGGGTTGGAGGGGAAGCCACACTGCGGTTTTTGACTGGGGAGCTCAGGGTTGAAGGTCTGGTGTTCTTGTATCTTTGCTGTGTAAGATGGGTTGACTTTATTCTCTTTCTCTTTTTTCTTCACCCTCCTCTTCTTTCTCTTTCCTTTTTTCCCCCCTTTCTCTTTTGCCAGGAGCAGAGGACATGAACAACATTTGATTTGCCTTCTATGAAAGTTATAATTGTTCATCTCATAACCACCTACATATCACAGTCACCCCTTAAAGAAAATATCCTCACAGAATCTCCATTTACAGTAAAATAGACCCTCTATGCCTACTAAATACTCCTCATAAATCACAAGCTCTTAAGAAAATAAAGTGTCACAATTTTTTTTCAGTTAAACTCTTTTGAATTCCAACTGTACGAAAGCCATAATGATGAACAATCTGTTAGTTAAATTATGTTTCTTAACCAAAGGTATAATGTTCCCAGTAGTGACAGGCAATTGATATTCCAATTTCAATTAGATAAGTAAGTCTTTTTTTTCTTTTTTTTTATTACTAAGGTATTACAAATGTGTCCTCAGCTCCCCCATTAACCCCCAACCTCCCCCCCGACACACACTCATGCTCTCATCCCCCTGTTGTCCATGTCATTGGTTTGGCTTATATGCGTGCATACAAGTCCTTTGGTTGATATCTTTCCCTTACCCCCTCCCTCCCCTACTTTCCTTCTGGGCATTGATA
>NW_006293349.1:7097709-7105906 GCF_000327345.1 Myotis davidii | reverse complement strand
TCAGATTCCACAGGGCCAGGGCATTCATATGCAAAAGCCTCTGCTGCAGCTTGGGTGGGACGGGGTCTCAGGGAATCAACAGGGTGGAGCAAGCAGCTATGGCTGATCCTCTACCCTGCCCTAAGAGGCCCCACATCTCAGTGTCCTGGTAATCGCTGCAAGCACCTCTGAGAGAAAGCTGCACTCCGACCGATGCCAGACAGTCTGGTTTCTCCCCGTATGTCCCCAGAGACTCGCCCGGAACTGGAGTTCAGAGAGTCGGGAGCTTGTGTCTCCCTCCCAATGAAAAAGACAACCGCGTCCTCAGCTGCCAACCCTTTCCGCCTGTGCCTCCGTACCTCTGCGTTTTCCGCACGTCCTCTGAGTCTCAGTGTGCTTTTCTCTTTCCTTCTAGTTGTAGAATTTCCACTCAGCCAACCTTCCTGTGGTTCTGGATGATGTCCATTTTGTCTTCTAGTTATATTTTTGAAGTTGTTGTGGAAGGCAGCAATTTCCGGTGTTTACCTATGCCACCATCTTGGTTTTTCCTCCTATAAAATTTTTATATGAACTTTCAGGCATATACTTATAAAAAGGAAGTGCATTCATAGTGAATATTTTTTTCCCTGTAGTAGTTTCTGAACATAATTCTCCATATAAAACTTGGGTATAAAGATGATCTAGAGCAAAAATAATTTATCAAAGATTTCATGAGCTGCTTAGAACACTCTTGTGCCTCTATTGTTACTGGAATGTTTTGAAATTTTGAAGTTGATTGATTCTGATCATGTGAGATGATAACGTGTGCCTTGTTGATTTATGTTTTATTTTTTTTCTCTTTGATATAGGTATTACTTTAAACTTAATCCTGATCCATGTAAACCTTTGGCATTTATCCTTATTCCAACTATGGCCATTCTTGGAAATACTTACAATGTTTCAATAAAATCAAGGTATGGTTGTTTAATCTTTCTTTTTCTCATATCTATTCCTGGCTTCATCACCCTTTCTTTTATAAAGTCTGAAGCATGCTCTTCTTAATACTTTGACTATTTCTACAGGGAAAACTATAATAGTAATTATGGTATAAATACAAATATAGTTTATATGAAAGTATATTATATTTGTTTTCTTAATTATAGGTTTTACTTATTAGGATATAATAATGTTTTTTCTTTAAAACGTTAACACTTAAAAGATATGATGTCTAAGATTTGTTTCCAAAAAATATAGAAATGGAAGTGAATAGTAATGTAGGTAAAGTAACTTTGGCCATGACTTGATAATTGTTGAAACTGGATACGTGAGGTTCATTGTACCATCAGTCTACTTGTGTATGTTTAAAACTCTCTGTAGTAAAAGTTGACTTTTCATTGGCTGGTTGTTTGCTCTCAGAGCCTTTTCTGTTGATTCTGGCAGATATTCTAGAACCAGGCGGGCCTGGGGTTTAGTCTTGGCTCCGTATCCCTAGGCAAGTGTCTTACCCCTCTTATCCTCAGTTTCTCTGTTTTCAGAGTTAAAGGTCTTTCCTGATAGAGCAGACACTGCTTGTACAGATGCTTCCCTGACTCATGGTGGGGTTACGTCGTGATAAGCCAGCTTAGCACAAATTGAAAAAAATCGTAAGCGGAAAATGCACTTAATACGACACCAGAAAATATTGGTGGTGACTGGGAACTTTGCCTCCCTGCTGCTGCCCAGCATCACAAGAGGGTTTTTGACCACCTACTGCTAGTCAGAAAGAGATCAAAATTCGAATTATAATTTCTGTTGAATGCATATTGCTTTCGCACCATCGACAAATCAAAACTGTGTAACCCAAACTGTCATAAGTCAGGGACTATTAGTATTTTTCTTTTTAAAATATTTAGTGTCTCGTCTTATATGCTCCTCTTAAGAATTGAGGATGGTTCCTTTTTTTATTCGGTGGGGTTTGTTTGTTATTGTTTTTTTTGCTATTTTAAGTAGGGTTAAATATTTCAGTAGCTGAGTCTTAGTAAATATTATTGATTATTGTTGTTAGGATAGATTTCTACAGGGAGAATCGCTAAATAGAAGTCCAGCTAGTATTTTTCTATTGTTAAAACTTAAAAGATGAAACAAAACTTGTTACTTACTTTTTGGAAATATTTCTTTTTCTAACCAGAATATGGCTTGGATTGATCGTGTTTTAAATTGTGGACAGTTGAATTGACTATATGAAAAACTGCTTCATCTCAAGTCACTTACAACACTTCCTCTAAACTGCATCGATGCTCAGCATACTTTGTGTTTGCCCAGAGTGCACTTTATGTGATGTGTGTTTCTCTCTCTCCACAGTAAATTGTTGAAGACTGCTTCCCAGTTCCCACTTCCTCTGGCGATCGGTGTGATTGCTTTCGGGTCCACACACTTGTACAGGGTCCCCTGCTTTGTCTTCATCCCTCTCGCCCTCCACGCCTTGTGCAACTTTATGTGAGGCAGGACTTGGGGAGCGCTAAGTATGACCTTTGCCTTTGGGCTCGGAGGCCAGAGGGACCGCACAGATCCGTCAGCGTGGACAAGACCCTTTGGAGAAGACGCGTCTATTTTTACAACGTTGAAAATAGGAAATTAGTTTTGTAATGCTTGCAGGGCGTCGTGGAAGCATGGCTTGTTTTGTGGTGTGGCGTCTGTGTCCTAGTCGTTGGGTTTTAATTAGTAAAAGGACAAGGTGGACATGGTCTGTTGGGCCTGTCTGCCCATCAGCTAGTCCGACTGGCCACGCAGGTAGGGATCGTCTCCTAAACACTCAGTAAAGGTGGTGCATTCGGCTCATTTCATCAAACTTTCTTCTGAGAAGTGGGATACTTCGTATTTGTACAGTACTCTATTGTGAAATAAGTCTTAAAAAGTGGATGAAATTCACAGCTGTGTGGTTCCTCAAAAATGAAGTGGCCACGGAGAGTCTTTGGTCAGCTTTCAGCAGCCACGGCGAACAACATAGATCTTTCCTTTTTTTCTTACATCAGTGAAAATATACTTTTTTATTCTAAGGAGGCATGTTTTCTTAGAAACCAATGCAACGCTGATGGATGGACACATAATTCAAACGCAAAACGTAATGAGATTATCTTGTGACTTTTCAAAATGCAGATCTTAGTTTTATCCTTAGTGAACATGAGGACAGGAAAGCAGGTCCGTTGTTCAATTTATACCACTTTATTTACCAGTTTAACCATTGACCATGGTTGCCCAAAGTGCCTCGGGTCAAGAAGGAGTGTTAAAATAACTAATTTTCAGTGGTCAGAAAAAAACTCTAGGTTTGCACAGTTTTTGACTACTGTTGGTGGGGGTGGGGGCGTGGGGGAAGGTTAGCATGATCAAGTGCAGTACCACATTTGATGCATAAAATTATAATAATGGAGTAACAGACAAACTGTTAACCCCATTAACAGCATATGTATAAATAAGTTGGAGGCTCTAGCCACTAGATTTAACAGGTGGAATGTTAATTTGCCAAGGTGATTATTATTTGACAGATGAGAGAATAACATTTCGACTTCAGATTTCAGCTCACTTTTAGCCAGAAGAGTAGGAAGGAGGATATGGAGCTGGTATCTTTGCCTTAAGAAAGCATAAACTCAGGCGGAGGTATGCCTGGCCAATAGAGTCCTCCCTTTAGATGTATCTGCTGTAAGTACCTACAACCTCTCAAGTCCTTACGTCTCAGTGGTTCCACTGCTGCCCCCGTAAGCTGGCGTCCTCCTCAGAGCCCAGGAAAGCCCTGGAGTCCAGCTTATCGGCCATTGCACCTGGATCCCTTACACCTCTCAGCTGCTACTGCCTGTGGAGGGGTATCCCCGTGTTCCTGCCTAAACAGGGTCCCCCACTTCTCTTCTCGGTGGTTTCTCAGGTCCTTGCTCTTTTGGCATCAGTTAGCAAGGGTCTTGCTGCCTTTTCTG
Organism: Myotis davidii; assembly: GCF_000327345.1. Lineage (NCBI taxonomy): Eukaryota > Metazoa > Chordata > Mammalia > Chiroptera > Vespertilionidae > Myotis > Myotis davidii. The sequence goes on along the minus strand of NW_006293349.1, from coordinate 7,102,004 downwards.
AGACTTATAAGTTTGGTCGATTCCATTGTTGTCTTTCTCAACTTCATGCCTAGTGTTCCACAGTCATATTTGCACTTACGAATTCCATGAAAAGGAAGTGTTAGCCTCAGAGTAGACATGGCGGACGTGCCCGGCTCTTATCTGAGAGAAGTAGCCAGAGGGATAGATACAGAGTGCATGTGTGTTCAGCACCCAGAAGGAAAGAGTTTCGTAGATTGTACACCTGTCCCAGGGCCTGCTATATATATATTTAAATAAGGACACATCTGCCTATGTTTAGCTATACATGTTTTCATAAACAACCTTTATACCCGTGGTATCTTTTACTTTTTCACGGATGTAATTGTCCTTCAGGTTACAGACTAACTGTTATTTAACTGTTTCTGGACTTGAAGTCAGGCTTATATACAGAAAGAACTTTAGAAAATTCATGAATGTGAATCCTCCGTTGACAGCCATAGCCACTGGGTCTTTGTGATCTGGAGTCTTCTTGTTTAATCAGTACTGCTCATGAATAAAATGTAGCAAGCTTATAGTTCTTGTTTGTGAATAGTACATTAGCTTTTTTAAAAAAAATTATTTTTATTGATTTCAGAGAGGAAGGGAGAGAGAGATGGAAACATCAATATTGAGAGAGAATCATTGATTGGCTGCCTCCTACACACACCCTACTGGGGATTGAGCCCGCCACTCAGGCATGTGCCCCGACCAGGAATCAAACCCAGAACCTCATGGTCCATGGGACAGTGGTTGCTCAATCCACTGAGCCACCACAGCCGGGCTACCTTAGCTTTTTAAAGAGGCAGACTAGGTACAACTGATGCTCACTAAAGCATTTTCATGTGAGTATAGTTATCAAGTCCTAAAGTCTTATTTATTCCAACAAGATATTTCATTTTAGAACAACAAAAAGGATTCTAATTAAACATTTTAGAAACAGCAGTTGGTCTTTAGCCATGATATGCATCAATATACGCACTTTTTTATTTTGTTTTTTAACATTTTGACAGGGTCTTCACCAAGTCTTAATGCACTTTAAACCCCGATGCCCACCAGGGGTGAGAAGGCAGCTCTGAGCTGCGCAGCGCTGACGGTTCTGTCACCGAGTGAAGGAAAGGGCTCCTGTGTTGGTTGCACATTGTTTCTGTCTTGCTTGCAGCCCGTGCTCTTAGCTGGCCCAGCAGCACAGCTTCGTCAGTGATGCTGCTAAAGATGAGATTGTCTGTTGGTAGTCAGGGACCATCTACTGCATCAGACTTCTGGGCTCTGATGTTACAACCTTTTTATTGGGAACTTGCTGAGTGTTGAGGAAGGTTTTGCTTATAAAAATCACCACTGGACCTGTTGTTGGTCACTGGGGCAGGAAAACCACTCCACACTCTGTATCTCTAAGCCTCCTCGGACGTGACTGCACTTACAGTCTAGAGCTGATAACACCAGAGAGATCATGAACGCTCTTTTTCTCTGGATCTTTTTCATGCCAGAAATTAAACAAGTTCTGCTAACTCTTTTTCATCAGAATAGAAAATATTTAAAATAGTGGTCCTAGAAAAAAATCATTTGTGCCGAGTTAACATCAATTTTTTTTTATTTTTTTTTTAGTCTCTTCAGTATTCATCAATTATGTATCAACCCATCTTTTCCTGTTTTGGTCAGATAAACTTAGATATGTAATGGAAACCTTTTCTTGATTGGACTACACTATGATATCTACATGACTATACAGTGAGGAAAAAGCAAGGACGATAGTAGGCCCAGAAAGTGTTTGTTGATTATCATATCCCTCACACAGACAGTGCTTAGAGGAGGTATATTATCTGGTTTGTTCATTATCTAGTTCTATACTTAACTCTTCAGAGTTTCCACTGATAGGGTAGTTTATTTCTCCTCACTGCTCATTAGCACTTCTTACAGAAGGTGGTCAAGAGGCATAAAAGGAGGTAAAACTCAACTTGCAGTTTAGTTCCTGAAAGCTCTGGGGGAAATGGTGGGAACACAAAAATTATGAGACAAACTAAGACTATTGATTCTTGAATCCCAGATAATATAGTTGGCCTATATTTTCACCTTAGGCATTGTTACATCTAAATTAGTGTAATGTCTTGCTTTATTGAGAGGTTGAGTGCAGAAACTTCATATCAGTGCATTTGCAGTTTTAGTAAATTAAAATCAGTTGGGAACGTTTTTTTAGCTGCATTGGGACCTCCTGTGACTGGGCATTGGTTGGCTACTTTTCCTCATCCGTGCTGTAGATCTGTGACCTTGTGTGTCGTAGGAAACAAGGTGCCTTGTGAAGCTTTGTGGGGGGGTCAGAGGGTCAATTTGGAGAGCATGGCACTCACTCCCCAGGATACAGGAAGCTACAAAAAGCCTCTTCAAATTATGAAAATAGACCCTAACCCCAAACTTTGGTAAATAAATGTAGAAGATGATTTTACAGATAATTAAGATGATTGGAGCTAAATGTTATCCCAGTCTCTTTAAATAAAGGACTCTCAGATTCTTTAATGAGCTCTTATTTATGCATATCGCTCATCCTTCTCCAGCAACCCGAGGCAATAGAAAGTCGATGAGCTGCTCACATTCTTCATTGTTAATAAAGAAAGGATGATAGGAGAGAAAAGCCAGGCCAGCACTCCGAGTAAGTTACTACTAATGCCCCAGAATTCACTGTTACTGAGAGTAGATTATGAACACACAAGACTGAATGTCGTATATTAGTAACTTAGTTCTAAGAACGGAATAAAATTTGGACATAGAATAGACTGCTATTTCATAGTATAAATACAGGCAAGGGCAAAAGTAGGCTTACAGTTGTTCGTATGGAGAACAATAATAAGTAATAATGTAAGAGTAAACTGTGCTTCACATACTTACAACTGTAAAAACCCACTCTTGCCTACCCCTGTATAATACTACACCCGAAGTGGTAACGTATTTCCAGTGTCAGGTAATAGTCTAAACTACATCTTGACTACATTGCCAATGGCTGAAAATCTTTAAATCAAGTACAGTACTGACTAAAAGCATTTGGCGTGTTATGCTTCCAGAAAATGACTATTTTGAAATACCAAGTAACCAGTTAATTTCTGATGACTTTGTATAGAAGTTGATATATATGAGTCAGAATTTTCCTGCACTGATTCTGTACATTGTAACTTTGAACACTTACAGAAAAACTGTTGTTGTATTTTGATTAGTTGGGTGTAAATTTGTTTGCATATTTGAATCCTAATCTTAGTTTAGGAAGTCTAAAAGTAGCCTTTTTTGCAAAGTTCGTATGCTGTTTGTTTTTTTAAATGTTATCTTGGTTTTTAGTATTTGTATAGTAATGTCACTAGTAAAAGATTTATAGACAGAGAATTTAACTATTAACTGTTCAGAAGCCTAAATGATAGGCATATTTTATATTTCATGTTTCACTGGTTTTGTTTCATATTGGGCTTTTTACATCCCTTTTTTAAGAAAAAGACACATTTGAATTTTTTTTTAGCATCAGCCTCTTCATTGGAAAATATAACTGTATTCATATGGCTAACAAAACACACTTTGCCACCAAAGCTAAAGGAAAATGTAAGATACCTCCAGATATTTGTGCCAATGAACTATCTTAGCATATTGGGATTAAAGCAAAAGTGATCTTTTCTGTATTTTTCATTTAGGACTTATGTTAAATATGCAAATCCTCAAAACTTATATTCCATATGCGAATTTGTTTTTGAAAATACATAAAGCATATAGCATAGTTGTATTCTGTTTCATCTAATTTCTGGAATACTGCTCTCTGATATTGGGGGTGACAATTAGTTTACCCAGTAATGATTTTTCAGTAATGAATTGACGTACTCGCTGGAAGTAGTCTTACTTTAGACTCATTCTGTGATGTAGAATTTCACATTCTGTTGCCGATCATTTTTAGTACAGGTGTCTCTCACTTATGTAATGAAGGTTTGTAGAATTTGTTGTCTTTGTATTTCCATCCAGTCCCTTTGTTACAGTCACGTATTTCACAGGAGAAAATTATCCACTTGACTCCAACATAGTGCAATGAAATACATATTTTAAAATGCATCTCTTAAAGGAAAATATTATTAAAAACCAAGCCGTTAATGTTGACGTGTTAACATTGAGCCAGTGTTGTACTCTTGCGAGAAAAGTAGAAATATGACAGACTCAAAAGCTGTTATGTTTACCTGGTTAAGATTCTTTAACTTCTCCCCTATATGAATTCTCAAAGGGAATTTTAGCCCCTCATAGGGCAGTATTTTCTGTAGTTTAATGTCACTGATAATGTT
>NW_006293349.1:7092313-7097130 GCF_000327345.1 Myotis davidii | reverse complement strand
CTTAAACTTAACTGTAGTTTTTTGTCTTTTTAAATAAATACTCTATCGAGGACAGATTCTTCCCTAAGACCTGTACGTATTTTTCCTCAGATTACTGAGGTTTGTATTTATGTGTAAAATAAAATAATTTTACCCAATAATGCTATTTCAGTAATTAAAATAATCTCAGATTCATGTAGTGTATTTCTAAATGTTATTTTACCCTTTTCTGTTTTTTTCCTTCCTGATTATTTGAGAGAACTGATTCCAGTTTTGTTTTGTGTTTTTTTTAATGTAAAAACTGGCATTTCTACATTGCTTATTTAAGATAATGGATATAAGTTATTAAGACAAATTCTTTCATTCATAGGACATTCAGGGTCTTTGCTCAAAGATGCCCACATCTCTCCGATTGTGGTGTACATTTTTCCATTTTAATTTTGAACATAAAGCATTTTGTTCTTCCCATTTTATGCCCACTCCCTGCCCCCAAAGACATAAACATCAGTTTCTCTAAAAGTATGTAGAAAGGAAACATGTCTTTGCTTACAGCACGGTCCAATTGAGTTGGACACCGTTTGGGCAGAGGGTATGTAACAAAGCTCACGGCTGTCAGTCTGCGTCCGTTTTTGTAGCTAAGAGTTTGTAGAGGACAAACTGTGTCGTGCCAAGAGAGACTCCGTAATCACTTGTTTGCAAATGGATCATTTTGCTCTCATCCAGAACATGCAGTGCATAGTAACAATACTTCCATTCAAAGGAATTTGCCCTGTCATTTGCGGATCTTCCCATCGAAACACGCATGATCTTTCTCAGTGCTTTGTATGATGTCTGGTGTGATGAATATACACGTGTGTGCTTTTCTGTGTATTTTTGGGATGGTACATAATTAACATGATTATATCACCTGGTTGTCATTCATCAAATGCAACTTCTTGTATTCTGTGGAGTGTTGTGAATGTTTTTAATCTGTGTTTTCACGTTACGGCGTGGGGTTGGGTAGATGAGTATTTGTCTTAGGTCAGTCTCCACTCAGGTATTCCTTTGTAGTGATTTTTGGTGCTTCTTTTCAATCTGTCATCATCTGGTATTCTGAATGTGCGACAATAAATTCGGTGAACAAGGACGTGTGGTGCAGAGATTGTTTGCTAGTTCACCCTCCAGAATACGTCTGGGAGGAGCCCCTTCAGCACGATTTCTTTACAGCAGGCCCGGCGTTCCAGGAAGTGAATGCCTGAGCCTAGAATGTGATACACATGCCACATCTCAGGGAACTAGTGGCAACCAGGTAAATTCCAGTATTTCCCAGGTTTGTTGATTTGTAGCTTCCCACATGCATCTGTATGGGCACGCCAGGGCTCACGTTTTAAGGAACAGTACACTTACATATCTTCATCTTGATGCAATGTCTTACTGTTTTAAATAAACTTGTTTTAAGAGAACTTGCTGTTCCAGTGAGACTATAACGCAGTAAGATTCCAGTTAGCGCAACTAACTGGAATCCTTCGTCAGAAATACAGGCTTCCATTCCATTTTGAAGGAAGAGAAGCAAGTCATAGGAAAACTAAAAAGTATAAGCAATGTATTTGAGTCACACTGCAGACCACAGTGTGGGTCTGTGAAGCCTGCCCGTCACCTGGGCTCTGTCTTTCACACACACACACAGTCAGTACCTGCTGTTCCAGAGCCTGTGCCAGACACCATCACATGTAGCTCCTCATTTCCTCTCCATACAAACCCTTAGAGGGAGGTCATTATCTCCACAATACACTGCAGGAAAGTCTCGGAGAAATGAAGCAATTTGCCTCTTGTAGAACTCAAAACCAGGTTGTCCAGGAGATAGAATTCTTCCACTAACGGCTGGTAATACGTATATAATAATATTAGTTCACTTTCTTCTCTGTGCCAAAATTTTTTCTGACCATATTCCTCTTGCCTTGGGGGAAAAAAATGTTTCTAAAAATCTGCCCACAGCCTCCCTTTTTTTCCTCTCTGTACTTTCCCTGGGAGATTGTCTCTAACTCAATGACTTCAGAGTTTTATTCTTCATAGTGATTCACCAAGTCGGACAGAACTGCTCCCTGGGTTGCATATCTGAGCGTCTCTGAGTCAATGGCAAAACATTTAGCCTCACTGAGATTGGGTCCTCACCCACCAGTTCTGGCTAGTACCAGTGTCATCCAGCTCTGGGGTGAGGGTTGAAGTGAGAGGATGGACCAAATGCACCCAACACAGAGTAGGTGCCCCAGAAATGACGGGCGCTTTCTTCTTAACTCTCCCATCTCTAGTTTTCTCCAAACTAACCAACTTAGTTTCAACTCCCTGTTGAGATTTAATTTTATAAAATCTCTCCCTGCCTAGGTAGCAGCTCTTCTTAGTTTCCAAATTTCTATTAAATCCTCTCATTTTGTTCATTTCTCCCTTGCCCATTACATTCGATTAGTTCCTGAGACCTAAAGAGTCTAGCACTTTAAGGTCACCTTTCTGTTGCTGCATTTCTGGCTCCCCCCCTAGTTTACCCCATTATTACTCATACTAGAGGCACGGTGCACAAAAATTTGTGCACTTGGGGGGTGGGTCCCTTAGCCCGACCTGTGCCCTCACACAGTCTGGGACCCCTCAGGGGATGTCCACCTGTGGACATGGCTTGTGAGTGTAGCGGAGGTACGGACAATTTGCATGTTTCTTTTTTATTAGATAAGATTCCCAATTTTTTTTAAAAAAATATATTTTATTGATTTTTTACAGAGAGGAAGGGAGAGGGATAGAGAGTTAGAAACATCGATGACAGAGAGACATCGATCAGCTGCCTCCTGCACATCTCCCACTGGGGATGTGCCCACAACCAAAGGTACATGCCCTTGACCAGAATTGAACCTGGGACCTTTCAGTCCGCAGGCTGATGCTCTATCCACTGAGCCAAACTGGTTTCGGCAAGATTCCCAATTTTACAGCAACTCCAAAAAGGATGTCCTCCTCATCATCCACTTCCCCGCTATCCTGCATATTGTATTCCCATTAATCTCTTTTAAACAGCATTACTCTTGTTTCCAAAATTTTTCATCTTCCCCATCTACACTAATAAAAGACAAACATGCAAATTGGCCATACCTTCGCTACGCCTTAAGCCATGCCCACCAGCCAATCAGAACTACTATATGCAAATTAACCCAACCACGATGGCGTCCGGCAGTCACGGAGCTGGAGCAAGCAGGAGGCTTGGTTGCCCCAGTGATGGAGGAAGCCAAGCTTCCCGCCTGCCCTGGCTGGCTGTGGGCTCTGCTCAAGGCAACAAAGTTTCAATTATAGAAGATAAATAAATCCCAGATCCCTGCTTCCAGCCAGCCTTAGGTGGCTAGGGGCTGTGGCCATACTGTAAACAGCCATCAGCCCCTCACCCAGGCACCCCTGCAGGGATCCCCACCCTGAAGGGGCTGTGGCCAGCCTGCAAACAGCCATCAGCCCCTCACCCAGGCTGGCCAAGCCCCCCAGCAGGACCCCCCTCCCTGAAGGGGGTGTGGCCAGCCTGAAAAGGGCCCTCAGCCCCTCACCCAGGCTGGCCAAGCCCCCCAGCAGGACCCCCCTCCCGGAAGGGGGTGTGGCCAGCCTGAAAAGGGCCCTCAGCCCCTCACCCAGGCTGGCCAAGCCCCCCAGCAGGACCCCCCTCCCGGAAGGGGGTGTGGCCAGCCTGAAAAGGGCCCTCAGCCCCTCCCCCAGTCTGGCCAGGCTCCCCAATGGGACCCCACCCCTGATCTGGGACACGCTTCAGGGCAAACCAGCCGGCCCCCACCCATGCACCAGGCCTCTATCCTATATAATAAAAGGGTAATATGCAAACTGACCCTAACAGCAGAATGACTAGGAATGACTGGTCACTATGACACAGACTGACCACGAGGGGCAGATGCTCAATGCAGGAGCTGGCCCCTGGTGGTTAGTACGTTCCCACAAGGGTAGTGCTACTCAGCCAGAAGCCCAGAAGCCAGGCTCACGGCTGGCGAGTGCAGCGGCAGTGGCAGGAGCCTCTCCCACCTCTGCTGCAGTGCTAAGGATGTCCGACTGATGGCTCCCAGACTGTGAGAGGGCACAGGCTGGGCTGAGGGCCACCCCAGTGCATGAATCTTGTGCACCGAGCCTCTAGTGTTCTATATAGGATATAGAGAGTTAAAACTTCTTGACTGTTTGACCTACTTTTCCCACCTTCTCTTCTGTTTTTCAAAGGCACTGATCTCCCTACACAGGCTGTTTAGTAAGGACTTATTTGCATGAAATAGGAAACCTGACAACAGTTCCTTAACCAGTGAAATAGTCCAGAACAGGACTCCATGAAGTCATCAAGAACCCAAGTTCTCCTCTCATTAGTTCTCCACCCACAATGCATTACTCATAGCATAGTGGTGGCTGCCTGGTATTTCCATTCCAGGAGGAAGGAACAAGAGGAGGTCTGCTTTTTTTTTTTTAATCCAAGGGTATTTTTCCACTGATTTGTAGAGAGTGGAAGGGAGGGAGGAAGGGGAAGAGAGAGAGAAACATTGATGTGAGAAAGCCACATCAATTGGTTGCCTCCCACACATGCCCTGACCCTGGCCAGGGGAATGAACTTGCAGCCCAGGTAGTTGTCCTTGACCAGGAATTGAACCTGCAACCCTTCAGTGCACAGGCCAGTACTGTAACCACTGAGCAACACCAGCCAAGGCGAGGAGGTCTGATTTTACTTGGAAAGGATTCTTCCTCTCCTCTCCTTTCACTGGGAATGTGAGGAGAGAGCATGGTCTAAGGCAAGGGTGGGCAACCCCTGGCACGTGTGCCAAACATGGCACGCAGTAACTTTTGCTGGC
>NW_006293349.1:7091558-7092273 GCF_000327345.1 Myotis davidii | reverse complement strand
CGTTACTCTCCATGTTTTCATCCACATGTGAATCTTTGTTCTCAGTGACGAATTTTGTTAAGTCTCGTAATCAGAATAGCCTGACGGATGAAAGTAGTAGCTCGTGTATATCTCTACAGGTCACAAAATATAAACCTGATGTAAAATCTCTGTCATCAGTGATGCAGCAGCAAAAGTCCCACTGATAATATCAGAGTCATAAAGTTTTCTGTTGGACTATCATTGTACATGTATACATTAAAAAATAAATGTATTTTTCATCATCATATAAGGTGTTTTTGTCGCTCGAATGAATTTTATTATTTCTTCAAGTTTCTTCACATACGTACACCTTAAGAGATAACAAGTAGGCATAACATGTTCTCAAAGAATTAGGGTTGGCACGCAGAAGAACTTTGAGTCAGAGATTTTGCTGGTTTTGGCACGCACTCACAAAAAGTTTGCCCACCCCTGGTCTAAGGACTCACAATGTTGTGATTTCGCTATAATCTCATTAATAACTTAATATTTCAGTATCATTAGTTGTTTTAACTTCAAAGCCCTGGAGTTTTCAGGACAGATGATATAATGAAATTCCAGGATATTCATTTACTCCCGTAACCACTGACATTTAAACTCAAGTCTCTCCCGTTAAAAACAATGACAACAGCACCTTCCCTGGACTCCATTTCCCATCTGGTTACTGCCGTCTCTCTCCACCCGTCTCCCCATGGCT
>NW_006293349.1:7081657-7091471 GCF_000327345.1 Myotis davidii | reverse complement strand
GACCTTCTCCCACCGTCTCCCCACGGCTGACCTCCCGCCGTCTCCCCACGGCTGAACTTCTCGGGAGGTTGTTGTACTCGCTGTCTCTCTCTCTTGTCCATCCACCCACTTCTAATCTGACCTTCCCCTCCACCCACCACAGCAGTCTGATGCTCCCAGGACCCTCTGAGTCCTCCTTTACTCCATCCGCCCCTTCTCGACACACTTCCTTCCCTTGCTGTCTGTCTCCTGGTTTTCCTCTGCCTCCAGAGTCTCCCTCGCAGAGCTCCCTATAGATGGCTGTGACCTGCTAACACGTCTCAAAGCTCAAGCCCTAGACCACCTTTTCTTCTCATTTTCTAACTTTTATTGAAGAAATCTTACCCATTTATATGCCAATGACTCCCATATTGACATTTCCTTCCCAGACCTCCCCTCTGAGCCCCAGGCTGTGTATCCAACTGTATCTCCATCCCACGTGGCTCCTCAAACACAACACATCCGTCTGGAGGGAACTCATGACCTTCACCCACCCAGGCCCATGTTTGCTGTCTCAGGAAGTGAGGCTGAGTTCACTGATCCTGAGACCTAGAGGCGGTTTTGAAACTCTCTTCCTCTTAGTTCTGCCTCCTCTAGTGCCCAGTACGTTAGCAACACCTTCTTCTCTCTCTCAGGTCCACCCACATCTCTGCATCCATGCTCCCCTCCTCATCCAATTTAACACCTCATCCTGCCTGGTCCCCCCCTCCCCCTTCTCTACCTGGTGTCTCTCCCCACTGCAACCACAATGACCTTGCAGCGGACAAATCACACTCTGCCTACCTCTTAGCTCCGCTTGAACTGACCTCACCTGGCGCCCTCTGCTCCCCGCTTGCTCACTGACTTTCTGGGAATGGAAGCCACCCTTCTGGTGAGGACACTCCCACCAATGGGGCCACCTGGCCAGGGCCTCACTCACGTTCAGCCTCAGGCTCCAGCGCAGCTGTTCACCTTGTGTGCCGCTCTTCTCCCTCTGTGTACCCTCGGTTGCCTAGGTAACTGCTGCTGCCAGATGTCAAGTCACTTCATCTCGGCGGCCTTCCCTGACCCTCGAGATGGAACCAGATCTCCCTGTTCCACTCTCGCAGCACCCAGTTCCTCCTCGTAGAAATCAGCGCCCTTTGTATTTTGTTAAATAATGATGTGGTTCATGTCTGTCTTGCCCACTAACATGCCGGTTCCATGAGGGCCGTACCTATGTTTATTATACTTATCATTTTATCCGCAAAGCCTTGGGCAGTGCGATAAAAATTTGTTGAACAAACGAACAAAGACGTAAACAAATGAAGGTCATAGAGACTTGCCCGAGGTCAAGATGAGAAATAGCCAGGAACTCTGGTTTTCAGCTCAGATCACCAGCCTTCTCAGCAAGAAGCTTGTCCGGGATGCCTTGCGTCACGGGGACCAAGCAACTTCCCAGCCCATCACGTCCAATTTCTCAGCCCTCGCCTTTCCTGTGATCACGTTTATTCAGTAGGACAGTGCTGAAAGCATGGTCATTTTTCTTTTTCCCATGCAACACGTGCTCTCTTGTAGTCTATTTTGAGGGGGGGTATTATGAGAAACCAGGCCACTGTTTAAAACGGGTAAAGATTCCTGAGGTTCTCAGAAGAGATATGAGGTGTCGTTCATGACGAGCAATTTTGTCCCTTGCACTAGAATTTTCTGTGTAAAGAAAAAAATGCTCTCAATTTCCAAAGCTGCTATCTGCAGAAGAGCATCCTATTACGTGGGCTAGTCATCGTCATATTCCCAGGATGATACACCTTCTCTGGCAAGTATAAAAGGCAGAGGCCACGTGGCTGTTTGGAAGTGCCCTGTGTTATAAAAGCCATGCAAAATGGCCAGTGGTGGTTCTATTTATAAGACAAGTTGTTTATCCCCGGGGAAGTTCGAAGATGTGGTTCTCAAGGGTGTTTGTGCTGTGGATGAAAATGGACTCGTTGTGTTTGAACTTCCCTTGCTCACGTCAGTGACCCCCACCTTCAGCCCACCCCGGTTATAAGCAGCCACGTATCCCCCGTGGGCTGTAGGCGGCGTAAGCATCCAGGCCAGCCGAGCCGGACTCCGGTAAGTGTCTGAGCCCTTTCTCTGGGGTTCCCTTCCACTGCCCACCTCGGGGTGGGGGACCAGCTTTACTTATCTGGTGTGGTGTGAACCTACCGTGTGGAAAGTGCATTGCTGAGTTTCGGGGTTTTTAAGATGGGTTTGGGGTGCTTTTTTGTTTGTTGTGTAAGATTTCACTTTTTTTTTGGAGATATCAAGATGCATTTTTTAAAAAGATATAATGGTCTGCTCAGACTTGGGAGGTTGTGCTCATCATCACTTTGCTTATCATTGTACAATGTTCTCACTTTGGTGGACCCCCCTAAGCTCATCAGCTGGATTTGGAATTCTTATTTGCCAGTGAATCTGGAGAAGAAGAGGGCTGTAAGATTCAGGTGGACCAGGATGCTACTTCTTCTTCCTTGTCTCCCTTTAAAAATGGCTCTTTTTTTATTCTGCATTTGTTCTCTCTCTCTCCCTCCTTCCTTCCCTTTCTACCTCCCTCCCTCCCTCCCTCAGTGTGACCATTGCATTTCCCCTCATCCTTCCTCTCACTCAGCCGCAGTCCACCATGCCCAAGGCGTTCCTGCTGCTGTCTGCGGCCCTGGCGCTCCTCGGGCCTGTGCACGGAGCCACGCTGAGAAACCCAGACACATGGAAGCCACTCAGCAACCCCCGAAACCGAGACCTGGTAAGGAGGCCCCCCGGGCTGGGAGGAGGCCCCCAGGCTGGGAGGAGGCCCCCAGGCTGGGAGGAGACCCCCCGGGCTGGGAGGAGGCCCCTGGGCCCAGACCAGGGCTCTGCTGGCCTGGCAGCTGGCCTCCCGTTGCTCCTGCAGCCGATCTACACCTGCTTCTGTGAGCACACAGAGCACATGCCTGCGTAAGTGGTCTTCTGTGCACACCCATGTGAAATATAACAACATAGGATTCAAACAAGCAAATGGCGCCGTGCACAGCTTCTCTGCGTTTATCCGCTTCCCGAAGGAAAGCTGAAAAGTCCATGTCGGACAAAAATGATTTCAGAAGGCGATGAGCGGGGTCTTGTTTTCAGTTAGAGAGGGGGCACCAGGCCGTGGGTTCAATGTGACCTCTGACCTTGGCATGCGGAGATGGCTCACAAGGCCCCTCTGACGGGTGCTGTTAAGTAATTGCTGTTCCTTGCGGGATTTCCACCAAGAACGGTGGCCAGTGAGCTCCTGTGGGGCTGGAATGTCAGAGAGGAGGCGGGTGGGGCCGGGGTGGGGCCAGAAGAAGTGGCCAAAGCTTGTGCTTCTCCTCCTGAGTTCCCGCCTCCTGCCTCCTAGGTGAGCTCCCTAATCAATTCAGGGGGAAATATTCACCTGTGAGTCGTTTGGGTGTTTAATTTATATGTGGCAACGGAACATGTTCTTTCTCTGTCCAGTTTTTCAGAACCCTTCAGGCGTATTTTAAGGGAAGAGGTCTTGACCTTGAAAGGTTTCCAAATACTTTCTCTACAAATGAGACCCCCGGACCCCTCTCTGTGCAGTCAGAGCTCATCGCCTCTGCCTTTGCCGAGTTCGAAGAGCGGAGAAACCCCTTTCCCCGCGGCCTCAAAGGCTGACGGCTTCTGCTGAGAGCAGGTGAGAGGCCCCCTTCCTCCCAGACAGACGGCTCACTCGTGAAGAGGTTTGGAAAGCAGTTATTTGAAAAATGATTTTATTTCCCCATAGAAATACGTGCTTGCTAGTAGCTTAGAAGCTACTCATCTCTGGTAATATTTGAATGTGGTTCAGTATTTCATGTCTGTTTTAAGGAGGAATGACAGTTATGACATTTTAAGCATAGTTTTGTGGGAAGAGATATAGTAAAATGATAGAACTATCACTCTTAATAGGATGGTTACAGCTAGTGGAATACCACTCACTTTGCCTGTATCCTTTTTCCCCAGACCCGGTCAGATAGCTGAGTTGTGTGGAAAATCATAAAGAAATATGTGAAATAGAAAGTAAAGTTTAAAAATAGTTCCTTTTAGAAGAAAGTAATAAGCATATATTTGATCTTGAACATCCTCACCTAGAGGAAATAAAGTAAAATATTAAAGATGGGGGTTTTTTTCTCATAGGAAGAAGGTTAGAAGTATATTATGTTTAATATTTGAATTTTATTATTCTTATTACTGTAGCATTCCTACCAAATGAGTACCTGTCATTTAAAAAAAAAAAGGTCTGGTGCATTCCAGGGAGCTACATTAAGATTCTAGTCTATTAGCTTTTCGTTCGGCTGAATAATTACGATTCCGTTCCCTATAATAACGGGAAGGGAATCGTAATTAAAATCTCCTCCTCTTTTTCCACCAGGTAGGAATGACACTGTGAGGAAGCGTGCCGCCGTTGCATTTTATTGTGCACGTGAAAGGATTTTGCTTATTGATTCTTGTAAATGTGATGATTTTAAAAAAATAATGTTATTTTAAAAAGAAGATGCAACTTGCCATGTGGTATATGCACTTGAAACCTCTCCTGCGTGAGAAAATAAAATAGAATAAACAGAAAGATGTTAAGGAGCGTCCCCTTAACTGTTTCTCACACGTGGGCCCTACGCCAGCGGTGGCCAACCGGTGGTCCGTGGACCACTGATCGTCCCTGAGGTCCCAAAGGTTGGCGACCGGACCTCTGGTTTAAGGAAACCTCAGAAGCTAAAACAGGACAGTTAGTACACAGCGCCCCCTCCGGGAGAAGACAGTAGTGCATGCAGTTTGCACCTATAAATTGCAGGTGCTACCCTCCAGCTCACAGACCGTGTCAAAGAAAATGTCAAAGACACGCTTTCTGTGAGCGTGGAGTGAGGTGCTGTTTGGGGGCGGGGCCCGGAGAAAGCACCTACTGGGTGCGACGGTGACATAATGGGACGCGCATGACCGGTGGGGGAAGAAGCAAAGCGTCTGGGTCAGAGAGGACTCCATCATCAGCTCGCCTTTCCTGGCAGCGGATTAGCAAGTGAGGACGAAAAGAGCTTTTGCTGGAAGATGCTGATCTTTGAGTCTTTGTGCTAATGGTACCGACTTCATTTTCTGTTTCATTAGAGCATTTTCTTGTTCTTGCAGGTATCTGGCTATTTTTACACCACAGATGAAGCCGCTCATCAGAAAAAGTCAATCGTGGTCATTGTTAAACTCCCCTCCCCCCGACTTTTGTCAGTTTGTAATGGCTTTATTCTGTATTTCCAGATGTACATATAAACAGCCTGACCTTTGGGACCTCTGTGGCTTATGTGCGTACTTTGCTGTTTTTTCCACTTTATAACCATGAATGTCAATGTAGAGCACCGCATATAATTGCAAACACCATCAAGTCGGGAGAAATGACTAAATTAAGTTTCCTTTCAGCTTGTCTTATATGTGTATATTGCTTTTAACAATCAAGACTTTCATTTGAAAGGGATGTTGCTCATTTTTACTTTAGTTCATTATATGGACTAGGGATTTGGGTTTAAAATATGCCTTTTTCTGAGAGGAAGACACACCCGCACGTTCAGCACATGCTGTTGAAAGAACTCCCAGTCCTAGTTTCATACCCAGGAGGATCAGTGATAAATATCCACAATTAAGTTGAAATAGAAAGCAAAGGATCATGGGATTCTAGAATTGCTGGGGTCCCTGGGAGAGGCTCTCTGCTACTGTGCTCAGTGGATGGATGTTGTGCTGCGCCCAGTATCCTAGCCTGCCTCTGCCTCTCCCACACACACCCCCTCAAGAAGGGAGGGCAGAAGGCCGGAGGGACAGGGGTGGGGTAGGTGGACGTGGGCGAAGGGGGGCGGTAGAGAGAAAGAGTCTGCTTGGAGTGATGGGTGCACCATGCCCTGGGCAGATGATGTTTTACTGAGTTGTACACTTGAAACCTGTTCTGTCTTGTGAACCAATTTAAAATGGGGGGCGGGTGTAGAAACTGGTGTGGGTGACAAGCCTCTCCTCTCCTCTCCTCTCCTCCCACTTGGGCAGGTTATGCTGATTCTCGGGTCCTCATTGGGAGTCAAGTCACTCCCTTTCTGTGTCTGTATGGAGAGCTGCATCGTTCCCTCTGTGGTCCCTGCAAGAGGAGCCTGGTCCTAGAAGCAAACATCGGTGTCCTGCTAACATGAGTCTGTACATTCCAACGTCGTTTCGGTGGCTTTTCTGTGCATGATGACTGATACTGAATTCCACGGGGAGCACTTATGCAAGAGCAGATCCCGTGTCTGGGTGAACATGCTCTGTGGCAATGAGGTGTGTGTGTGTGTGTCTGTTTTCCCCGTTTTACATCTCCAGTACCTAGCACAGTGCCAAGCACGTAGCCAGCGTTCAAGAAATACTGGCTGAGTTGAAATAAATGTGTGCTCTTCTGCTACTGTCCACACAGTAACGGAAGCTGGTTCCAGGTAATGCCGAGAATATTTTTTCCACTTAGAATATATGAGTAATCATGGATGAGCATAAATTGTTAGCCTGTTCAGATCCACGGTGGAGTGGCAGGGAGCGTCCCACCCCGTCCAGCTCCACCCAGGTTCGCGTGGCTGCTTTTCCCTCTCCTCTCGCCACCCCTGCTTGGGGTGTCAAGACCTCCACACAGGGAATGCTCCTCAGCTTACGGCCTTTGAAAAGGAAGGGCATCCACATGGGACTTTCCACTACGAGCTTGCCAAGTCTCAGGCAGGGCAGCCTCCTTCGGAAAATTCCTCACAATCGGCAGGTGACTGATGGTGAAAGGCCTGCTCTCAATGTGTCTTAATGGTGATGCTGCTGGGAGTGGGGGAGGTCGGGTCTTCACCGAGTGCGGCCAGTCAGCACACCTGGTCCCAGACACTAGGTTAGCAGTCTCCCCATGGCTGGCCTATTATGTTGACAACCACCACCTCCCTACACATTTCTTAAAGCCCACTGGGGGCCTGGCCAGCATGGCTCAGTGGTTGAGCATCGACCTATGAACCAGAAGGTCACGGTTCAACTCCCCGTCAAGGCACATAGTTACTGGCTTGATCCCCAATAGTGGGTGTGCAGGAGGCAGCCGATCAGTGATTCTCTCTCATCGTTGATATTTCTATCTCTCTCTCCCTCTCCCTTCCTCTCTGAAATCAATACAAACGTATTAAAAATAAGATAAAATAAAAGCGCACTGGGGGAGTGATCTCGCTCTTGGCTGAGAGCCATTGCTAGGAAAACAGCAGATGTGTAGTGTTCCTGCCAATGGAAATGAATGCTCTGCAGGTGATCGCGGCCCTCCAGGGGTCCTTGGCCGTCTCTCAACACCGTCTCTGTCCTCTTCGATGAGCACCCTGCTCCCCCTCCCTAGGACATGGCCTGCTGTCCCCTATCCCAGGTCTAGAGAGGTGAAGAACTGCTTAAGGGTGTGAGGTTTTACCTTACTTGCAAGATACATGCTACCCCGCTGCAGTTTCACAGATGTTGACAGACACCTGAGACTTCTGGGGTAGCAGGCAGCGTGAGGTTCCTGTTCCCCTTGGTTCTCCTTCTCTCTCAGGTATCTGGGCCCTGGCGCTGGCTCCAGGTGGATGCACAAGTGGGTTTGTGCACAGCGAGGAACTCTGCCGGGGTCCAGCCCCAGCGGGTCCAGGGGTCCCCAAAGGTGCGGATGGAGTTGGCGAAGAAGGAATGACACAGAGACAGTGTTCAGTTGATCAGCAGCCTTGCCAGGATCTTTAGCCACAATCTCCAGCCAAGTTCTGTGTCCATGTTCTCTTGATAGGTTCTCCAGCCAGGTTCGGTTTAGGTTCTCCAACCAAGTTCTGTAGCCAGGTTCTGTCCAGGATCTTCTGCCATGTTCTCTCCAGCAAAGTTCCTCTGTCTCTAGGTTCTGTGTAGGTTCTGTCTTCCTAAGTTCTGTCTCTAAGTTCTGTCTCTAGGATCTTCATCTAAGTTCTGTGTCTTGTTGTCTTGTATATCTGTATTTATACCAGTTGATTCCAATCCTATCAATCTCTATTCCAAAGGTTAGGTCGTTTCTTATCAGAGGTGACCTTGGTTAAAACACATAGTGCCAAGAAGGTGAGCAAATATATTAAGAACAGTATGCCATATACGCCAGGTCCCTTGAAACAGCAAGGATGGACCGGCTCGCGGCAGAACTCCACACTCAGGAAAGCCCCACTCTTATAAGGAGGCCACCAGCACAACAGCGCAACCTTCGCCCCGGAGGGAAACCTTGTTTTTGTTATACAGGTTGGAAAACAAACTTGCCCTCTGCCCCAGAGGGAGTCAATATCTCTCTCTTTCAAGGGTGTTTGCAACAAATACCCTTGAAAAGCTAGCCCCACATGAGAACTGTCACAGCTTTCACAGAAAATTGCAAGAGCCATGGAAAAATCGTCTCCCCAGAAGGGTCACACCCCATTCTGCCCCCACCCCCCCAAGGAGAAAGGATGGAGTCATCCCCTCCCTGTTGTCATGGCACAAATTCAGTTGTCTGCTTTCTTCCGAATTTCCATTTGACTCTCAAAAATTGAGTCTGCAAGTCTAAGAAGTTTTTTCTTGCTATTTTCATCGCTGCCATAGGCATTCCCCTTTATCCAAGGCACTGTGGGTGCCTCTGACTCGCCAGGGGACACGCCACAGGGAAGTGGAGGAAGGAAAACAGAAAGAAAGAACGTTCACGTCCTACAGGTGTTTTGTAGCAGGGAGACTATCCTTGCACACCTTGCTCCCCGCTCCCGAGTCCCCACAATGTGAATCTATAGCTTCACAGCTGTTGCCCCATATCCCAGGCAGCCGATGATACACGCTTGACCTCAGGAGAGCATTCTGCCTACCACGTGCCCATCGGTCCTCCTCTGATGTCCTCCTTTCTTCCGGGACAGTTGGGGCTGGAGATTCTGACTCGCGCTGGGTGCGTTCCCTGGCTGCCTAGAGAAAGCCAGGCGAGAATCCCCGGTCAGTGACTGTGGGTCCCCGGGAGCTCCCATCCTTCACGCCCAGCTCAGTCCCCGAGGTTTCCGCACCAGAAGGGGCGCGATCCAAGCCCACGGAGTGGCAGGAGGTGCAGACCAGTTCTGTCTAAGGAGGAGGAGGCAGCCCATCCTCTAATCCCAAGCGTGGGGCTGGAGTCAGACAGACCAGGCTCCAAGCCCTGGCCCGCTCCTGACCCGCCGCTGGCCTCTGGCGCTGGGCTGACGGCGTCCGTGTTCAGGAATCATTTCCCGAGGATGTGCGTGCCCTGCAGGCGGCCTGCAGGACGGGGCCTCAGGGCCTGGGCATGCACCACGCATGGGGCTGCCAGGAGCCCGGGGCGGGGTAGGGCTGGAGGGGACGGGGCCCACAGGAAGGTGGGAGGGTCTGTGCCAGAGGGCGCGGCCCTGTGCCGCCCATCGGAGGGGAGGGTTTAGCTTTCCGCGTCCGGAAAAGCGGAAGGTGGACATGCTGGAGGCAGAGCACATGGTTCAATTAAAAAAGAATCACTGCAGCGAAGATCAAATTAAACAAACATTCAGAAGAGGAAATAGATTGGGAGCATCTTTTTCTTTTCTTTAAGGGGTTTACCTTTTTTAATTTTAAAAAATATTTTATTGATTATTTTACAGAGAGGAAGGGAGAGGGATAGAGAGTTAGAAACATCGATCAGCCGCCTCCTGCACACCCCCCACTGGGGATGCGCCCGCAACCCAGGTACATGCCCTTGATCAGACTCCAACCTGGGATCCTCCCGTCTGCAGGCCGACGCTCTATCCACCGGGCCACACCGGCCAGGGCGGCTGGGAGCATCTGGATGCAGGATTGCGGGAAATGATCCAGTGAGAGAAAC
>NW_006293349.1:7075222-7080778 GCF_000327345.1 Myotis davidii | reverse complement strand
GTCTAGGGGGACGCCCGGCGTCCAGGGGGGCCGTCCACCGTCCGTGGGGACAGAGGGCCTGGTGCTGGCCTTGCTCTGCCGCCCGGTGTTTGTGTGCCTTCCGGCCGGCGGCTCACCTCGCTTCTTTAGGGCTCCGTTTCTCTGTTATTATTTTTTTAAATGGCACAAACTGGCCTGTTTTTAAAATACATTTTTATTGATTTCAGAGAGGAAGGGAGGGGGGAGAGAGAGACACCCATGGGGGAGAGAACCCTTATGGGCTGCCTCCTGCACGCGCCCCGCCGGGGGATGGAGCCCGCACCCCGGCCTGTGCCCCCACCGTGACCTCCGGGGTCACAGGTCAGCGCTCAGCAGTTTCTCTAATTTAAACAGGGATTTGCGGTCCCGTTTCTGTGGGGTCTCCCCATGGTGTGATGTAATCTTCCACCAAAAAACGCACACAAAAAATCCACGTGAATTTTCGTGTCTAACAGAATCTTCGCTCCTACGTATGTTTCATACTTAGGAAGAAATACCTGAATTTTCCGTATGTTCTCGTTGACTTGACGTCTGGGGGAAATGGAATGGCACCTTTTGACATTATTGGTCAATTCTTTCCTAACTCATGCAACGAGTAGCGCCCTGTCTTCATTTCCAAAGCTAGGCCGCCACGTGCAGATGAATAGGAAATCCCCAGCTCTGTTATTATTATGCTTCACACGCCACTGATTGGGACTGAGCCGTGAGCGCTCCGTTCGCTTTGAGGGCACTGAGGGTCAGTGTCCACGTGCCCTGTGTGTCCCCCTCGGGTTTTCCATGCACAGGGTGAGGCAAAGGCCCCCTTCTCAGCTGGAGAGAGCTCAGCCTGCATCAGCTTGTGGAATCACTAATTAATTTCCAATCACAGGCTCTTCAGGGGAAAGGCAAGCCACCGGCTGAAGAAAACCCAAATGACGCTGAAGTCCCGTCGTCCTCGGGAACCGACTCTGCCAAAGCCCAGGACCACGACGCCAACGAAGGTGCGTACGATGGCGGCACCTGACTAAGGGTTAAGGGCACCCAGTGGCCCTCGCTGGTCTGCTCAGTGGATAGTGCCAGCCCGGGACTGAGGGTCCCGGCTTCGGTCAAGGGCATGGACCCCGGTGGCCAAGCTCAGTCCCTAGTGGGGGGCCTGCAGGAGCAGCCAGTCAGTGATCCTCTCTCATCATTGACGGTGCTCTTCCTCCCTCTCCTTCCTCTCTGAAATCCATTTAAAAATGTGTGTGTGTGTGTGTGTGTGTGTGTGTGTGTATTTTTAAAGAGTAGTACCTAATTTAGCAAAAACATTTTTCATTGAGTGGCATTCTGTTGTTGGTTTCCTGGCTTATGGGAGCATAGTACCTGTACTAGGTGCTCAATAAATACTGAGTTACTGAATATGGGTTATTTTTGTGGAGAAATGTTTCAAATTGACATCAGTGTTTGGGAGCCTTTTTAGATTTATTTTTTTAATTCTCATATAAAGAAGTATGTCATGTTATTTTTTGTTTCTGAAATAATAATACTATTTTAATATGAAATAGTATTGCGCTCATGTTGGGGTCAGATAATTATTCTAAATGCATGTGAGTAACAAAGCCTTTCATCCTCAGAGTAGCACCCTAAGGCAAGCGTTACTAACCCCTTTTTATAGTGAGGGACTTGTGAGGTGCATAGGACTTCAGTGCCCAAGGTTACACATCTAGTGATAGATGGAGAGAAAGTTTGACACCAGACAGCCTGGCTCTAGAAGCCTCACCGAGAATCACTGTGCTATCTCACCTGGTCCTGTCCCACCTGGTCCTGTCCCACATGGTCCTGTCCCACCTGGTCCTGTCCCACATGGTCCTATCCCACCTGAGCTATCTCACCTGGTCCTGTCCCACCTGGTCCTGTCCCACATGGTCCTGTCCCACATGGTCCTGTCCCACCTGCTTCTAGACCACCAGGCTTCTTTAGTTCTTAGGTCTGTGTCTTAAAATTCTTTTTTCCCCTCTCTGCTTTTAACTGTTACTGTGTACACTTCTGATTTCCCATTTAATTTTACTTAGGATGAGTAGGCAATTCCTACAGAGTAAAGCACCTGGCTTTATGACAGCTTTCTTTCTTGGGTTGTTTTTGGGGAGTGCTCATTTGTCTCTGTTATTTTTTGATGTTCTTTTTGTTGTTGTTGTTCTCAAGTTTGCTGGGATAGAAATTTGTCTTTCAAAAATACTGTTTTTTTGGTTTTGCTTTCACTACTGAATGTTCTAAAGCTTCCCCACCCCCTTTGCCCCTAATCTCAATGTGTCTTTCTTCAGGAGAAACATCAGATGGAGTTAGTAAGTCAGTTCACAAGGTCTTTGCTTTCATGCTTGGAGAGAATGAAGATGAGGAGGAGGAGGAGGAAGAAGAGGAGGAGGAAGAGGAGGAGGAAGAAACACCTGAGCAGCCCACTGCCGGCGATGTCTTTGTGTTGGAGATGGTGCTCAATCGTGAAACCAAGAAAATGATGAAAGTAAATTCTCACTTAATTTGGTAATAGAAACAATGTAAAAATGTGACATTGGAAAAGAATTCAAACTGTAAGAAAGGGAAAATCTATGAGGCAACTACTGCTACTGGTTTCTTGTGTTTCATTTAGAGATTTTTAAAATGTAAAACCTTAATTATTTCATGTGTTAAAGTGTACCATAGTTTTGCTATTAAAAGGTCCATTTTGATATTTTTTACAACTTCATTCTGAGTATACAGATTTGAAAGGAGGATCTTTAGAATTGCATCATCTAAGTCCCCTGGCATATACATTTATTTTGCAGCATCCAGCTCTCCATTTGTTACTTATTCTATGTAGTAATATAAGTAATTCCTGATCACTTTGGTTTTGCTTTCTTTAAATATTTTACTGTGTTTTGAACTTTTTACTGTAGGGAATTTTGTTGTTTTTTGTTTTGTTTTAATTATTTGAGGTGCTTATTTTGGATAATAACATAGAATAATTTCTTATTTTCTGCAATTGAATTTAGCCATTTGGTCCTTAGGTCTGAATGTAGATTGAAACATTTTAAAGAAGAATTTCAGTTTTGTTATGGTCTGTACTTATTACACAGTAATAAGTGGTTGGAATGGAAACCTAAGACATGACTGTATTTTAACCAGAATGTCCTTTTCATTCTGTGCAGGAGAAGAGGCCTCGGAGCAAACTTCCCAGAGCTCTGAGAGGGCTTATGGGTGAAGCCAACATCCGCTTCGCTCGGGGAGAACATGAAGAGGCGATTTTGATGTGCATGGAAATCATCAGACAAGGTGCTTCCTTGGGGTTGCTGACAGTGCAGTTTTCCTTAGCAAAGTGGGGCTCTCATGAGGGGAGCCTGGTGAGAGTTAGGGGTGTTCATGAAACTACACTTTGCTTAGAGAAGAGAATGCTTGAAAAATACCAAAGTGTGAAAATATAATAAAGCAGATATAATCTAGTGCAGGGGTCCTCAAACTTTTTAAACAGGGGGCCAGTTCACTGTCCCTCAGACCATTGGAGGGCCGGACTATAGTTTAAAAAAAACTATGAACAAATTCCTATGCACACTGCACATATCTTATTTTGAAGTAAAAAAAACAAAATGGGAACAAATACAAAATTTGTATTTGCATGTGGCCTGCGGGCCGTAGTTTGAGGACCCCGATCTAGTGTTTATTCTAAATTCCATTAAGTAGTGTATATAATTCCAATAGAATTATTTAAATAGTTTCTATATTAGAAGAAGTATCCATACATAATTTGATGTCAGCTCAAGCCTCTTCCCTCAGCTAATGGAATTTTTTCTCTTTAATTCATTATAGCTCCCCTGGCTTATGAGCCATTCTCTACTCTGGCCATGATATATGAGGATCAAGGTGACATGGAGAAATCACTGCAGTTTGAGTTGATTGCTGCACATTTAAATCCTAGTGACACTGAAGAATGGGTTAGATTGGCAGAAATGTCTCTGGAACAAGACAATATTAAGCAGGCAATTTTTTGCTACACAAAAGGTAATTAAAACGTTTTCTCATTTTTTATAAAATGTTACATAATCGATTTCCTGATAATTGTGCTTGCTATTTTAGGGTGATGTTAGTTGAAGTGTATTTGCTAGTATTCCTTGTATTCTGTTATATCAGAGGTATTTGGGGTTCATCTGTTTTCATGTTTATCAGCAACTTTATATTATGAGCTAATACTGCACAAGTTAGTACAAGAACAGAATGTTTATCTTCCCACCAAGATCCAGCTTGGTTCTATGCTGTTCCTTGAGGGCTCATGTCAGACTGGAGTGACCAGATGAAGGTTAATATGATTCAAGTTCAGTCTAGTCTTAGGTCAGACCTCACTGAGAGTTCATGTAAAGGTAAATTTCTTCCCAAACAGCCAGCGCAGTTACATAGGCGAATTAGTTTATTAAATTTTCCAAAGAGAAGATGGGTCACACCAGGTACCATAACTCCATTTGAAGATTAATCTGTCTTTTTTTCTCTTTAGCTCTCAAATATGAACCTACGAATGTTCGTTATCTGTGGGAGCGATCAAGCCTTTATGAGCAGATGGGAGATCATAAAATGGCAATGGATGGCTATAGGCGCATCTTAAACCTTCTGTCTCCATCTGATGGAGACCGGTTTATGCAGTTGGCTAGAGATATGGCAAAGTAAGTTGGAGTGAAATGTATGTAAATGCTGTTCTTAATCATCATTGTTTAGAAATCTACTTTTTATTGAGGTTTTGCTTCTTGTATTTTCTAATCTGCTTACATGGAGAAGTAGGTTGGGGTTTTTGGTGTGTTTTTTTCCCAATCCAACTGTGTGATTGTTTAGAAAAATGTGTATATACAGTTACCTCTCAAGTGCTCAGAAGGTTAAAAAGGAGCACGTTTGGAAAGGGTGACTAGGCTCCCAGCTTTCCATAACTTTTTTTGAAGTTACATACATTTGCAGTAATATTCTTTTAAACTATTGCAGATGTGCTAATGAAATGTTTGTGATCTGGAATCTTCTGAATCGCTTTATCTTGAGCTAATAGAATATTTTAAGATGCAAAATTTTCTTTATAGTTAGCATCTACTACTGACTTGGCATATATTTCTAAAATATTATGTCCAACTGCATTTACTTCTCTGACATGCTGTACAGCAAAACAAAGCAGGAAACATTTTGGCTAAGTGATGCCTTGTGGTGTGCTTTCTATTCTAGAGATACCTATGATAGTATTTCAGTCTAGCATTAACCGTCTTCATATGGGTATCTTAGGTTAACCTGTTAATTCCACAGCCATTGTCATGCAGATGCTTACCTGTGAACTCACCCCTGTGCTCCCAAGGATGGATTGTGTAGGCCTCCTGGAAGCATTTTAGGAAAAAGGTTAAGGCAAGGCACAGCCCTAAATTGATCCTTGATGTATATGATGAGCATTGAGGCTCTTCCTAGGCATTGTGTTATTAATTAGATCTCTAGCTGTCACAGGTGCGCTCGCCCAGTAAGCTTCTGCTTTATGAATTACTACTACATTTGTTTTCCTCTGTATATTTTATACTTTTCTTGTGATAGTGT
>NW_006293349.1:7070769-7074867 GCF_000327345.1 Myotis davidii | reverse complement strand
ACCCAAGCTCCCAGCCTCTCCTTTTTTTTTTGGGGGGGGGGCAGGCTGGAAGCAGGTATCTGGGATTTATTTATCTTCTATAATTGAAACTTTGTAGCCTTGAGCGGAGCCCAGGTCTGGCCAGGGCAGGCGGGAAGCTTGGCTTCCTCCATCACTGGGGGCAACCGGAGCTTCCTGCTCACTCCAGCTCCATGGCTGCCACCATCTTAGTTGGGTTAATTTGCATACTCACTCCTGATTGGCTGGTGGGCCTGGCTTGTGGGTGTTGGAGTGATGGTTAATTTGCATCTTTCCCTTTTATTAATGTAGACTAGAGGCCCGGTGCACAAAAATTTGTGCACTCAGGGGGAAGGGGGGGTCCCTCAGCCTGGCCTGTGCCCTCTCGCAGTCTGGGACCCCTCGGGAGATAACGCCCTGCTGGCTTAGGCCTGCTCCCGGGTGGCAGAGGGCAGGCCCAATCCCTAGGTGCAGCCCCTGGTCGGGCTCAGAGCAGGGCCGATTGGGGATTTGGGGCGCCGCCCCCTGTCATGTACAGAGCAGGGAGATTGGGAGGTTGCGATGCCACCCTCAGTCACGCTCAGGGTAGGGCCGATTGGGGGGTCGGGGCACCGTCCCCTGTCACACTCAAGGCAGGGTCGATGGGGAGGTTGCGGTGCCACCCCCGTCACGCACAGAGCAGGGCCAATCAGGGGGTTGGGGCCCTGCCCCCCTGTCACTCTCAGAGCAGGGCCCATCAGGGGGGTTGGTGCTCTGTACCCTGTCACGCACAGAGCAGGGCCAATCGGGGTTGGGGTGCTGCCCCCTGTCACGCACAGAGCAGGGCCCATTGGGGTTGGGGCGCCGCCCTCTATCACTCACAGGGCAGGGCCGATCAGGGGGTTGGGGCGCCACCACTCTCACACTCAGGGCAGGGCCGATCGGGAGGTTATGGCTCTACCCCGTCACACACAGAGCAGGGCCCTTGGAGGCGGGGGATTTGGGGCACCACAACCTGTCACAGAGCAGGGCCAATCAGGGGGTTGGGGTGCCACACCCTGTCACACACAGAGCCACGGGGCGATCAGGGGGTTTGGGCACTGCCCCCTGTCATGCTGATCCCAGTGCTGGGAGGCATATTACCCTTTTACTATATAGGATAGAGGCCTGGTGCGTGGGTGGGTGCCGGCTGGTTTGCCCTGAAGGGTGTCCTGGATCAGGGTGGGGGTCCCCACTGGGGTGCCTGGCCAGTCTGGGTGAGAGGCTGAGGGCTGTTTTCAGGCTGGGGGTGACTGAAGCTCCCAACCGCTCCTTTTTTTCTTTTTTTTTCGTTTTTATTCTGGGCCAGCTTTAGCTTTGAGGCTTGGCTCCAGCTCTTAGGCCTCCGCTGTTGAAAGTAGGTTTCTGGCCTTTGCTTACAATGTTGCAATCCTGCTGGCTGAAGCCCAGCAGGTTTCTGGGGTTTTGTTTAGCTTCTATATTTGTTACATAGTTGCTTAGAGTTGCAGCTCAGAGGCCTACAGCGGCAGGCCGGGCACATTGGAGTCCTCCGTCACTGAAGCAAGCCAGCCTCATGTTAGTTTCAAGCTGCCTGGCTGCCGGCCGCCCTCTTGGCTGGCAGTTAATTTGCATATTGCCCTGATTAGCCAATGGGAAGGGTAGCAGTCATATGCCAATTACCATGTTTCTCTTTTATTAGATAGGATGTGTTAGGCACTGTACAAGCACCAGGAGATCCAGTATTAAATGAGTTTTAACATTCCCTGCCCTTGTAGAGTTTACATTCTAGTTGGGGGACATAGGCAGTGATCAAATGAACAACTAACTCTATGGTTTGTGAGGTGTTGATAAGTAATATGAAGAAAACCAAAGCAGGGAAGGGGATAGGAAGTTGAGGAATAGGAGTGTGTCATTTTAATAGGGTGATTGGAGGAGGGTTCATTTCCTATGTTACGGTCTCACTGACCTGAGAGTGAGCTGAAGGTGGTATGGGAGCAGACGGTAGGGAAGAGTGTCACCGGCCAGGGAAATGGTGAGAAGAGAAGCAGTCGTCTTTAAAATCAGAATCAGAGCTGATGCAGAGAAAGATGTCCAGTGTCAGTGTAACATGTCAGGATTGCTGACCGGGTCGCTGGAGGCTAGTGGTCACTCATTTAGAATGAGTCCAGTCAGCATGGGCAGCTGGTGGTGGAGAGCAGGTACATTTGGAGTAACAAGCAGGTATACTAATATTTGGAGTTTTATCATATGATTTTGATAAATGGAGAGAAGGGCGGAGTATTAAGGAGATGCGCAGGAAATAATTACAGTGCCACAGAGAAGGAGGGGAGTGAGGACCGGAAGGTGCAGAGGCTGTGAGGTGGGTAGGACCAATGCTGTGTAGAGCCCCTGGGGGGAGGAGAGTTGGTGTTGGGCTGCAGAGGGTGAGTGGATGGTGTGGGAGCGGTGGGAGAGAGGTATTGACATTGACATTGCTATGCTGACATTGGACATCTTTCTCTGAACCAGCCCTGATTATGATGTTAAAGATTGCTTCTCTTCTCAAATTTTAAGAAAAGGAAAATCAGCTACAGGGCCTAAGCAAATAAATGAATTTTATAATCTATCCTTTTGTCATTTACCTTTTTAGGAGTTACTATGAAGCCAATGACGTTACCTCAGCTATTAATGTAATTCAAGAAGCTTTCTCAAAACACCAGGGCCTAGTCTCCATGGAAGATGTTAACATAGGAGCTGAACTGTACATTTCTAACAAACAGTACGACAAAGCTCTGGAGGTAGGAACGTGTGTCTCTCTTTAGGTTTGAAACTCATTTCTGTGTTCTAGAAATTTTTACAAATAGACAGTTTTCTCATTTTAGTTATATATGTTACTTATGTGCTAAATTATGTAAAGAAATATGTATGGAAACATTTCTGATTCTATACTGATTCCATATGAAATATAAAATGTAGTTGTCACCTGGTAAAAGGTGCCAGGCATAGCTGTACTTCAGGGTGGCAAGACTCAGCCAGACTAAGTGCTGTCATTCAGTTCATAACCTGTTGGGGAAAGTTTATTGCTTTGATACAGGAATTACATGTCTGCAGTTAAGCATTCGTTAAAATTATATAAAAATATTAATGTGTCACAGTGGTTCCTTATATTAAAGAGACTTACTGATGCTTTTTATAGCCCATTTATATGTTGTAAGGAATATTTAAATTAACTGTTCAAACCTTTGCATTGTGAAAAGGTTTTTTATACATACCTACTGTATTATTTTCTCTCCCTCCTTCAATTCTTGTAGGTAATTATGGATTTTTCTGGAATCATGCTAGAAAAAAGAGCTACGGAAGAAGGCACTTCAGAAGAGAATACAGGTTGTAGTTTCTCTTCCTAGAAAGTGTATAGAATCCTCCCTTGTTCGTGTTGAACCTGACAGTTACTCTTTTCATAGCAAGTTTTCCCAAGAAGCATTTTTCCCTAAGAGGGATATCACATCTTTTTCTTGTGATTATTCACGTACACGTAATCTTTTCCAAAACGTTGTTTTCAGTCCCTTTTATTCTTCATGTCCTTTTGAACATGGCTTTTCTGTTGACCCAGGGTCTTTTTCTTTTTTTTCTTTAATATATTCCATGGATTATTTTTTTTACAGAGAAGAAGGGAGAGGGATAGAGAGCCAGAAACATCGATGAGAGAGAAACATCGATCAGCCACCTCCTGCACACCCCCACTGGGATGTGCCCGCAACCAAGGCACATGCCCTTGACCGGAATTGAACCTGGGACCCTTCAGTCCACAGGCTGATGCTCTATCCACTGAGCCAAACAGGCTAGGGCTGACCCAGGGTCTTTTTAGTGCTACGAGAAGGAATACTGGGTTCCTGAACAGCTTATCAAAGCAATTTACTTTTCAAAAAGGACTTAAAATGCTCTCTACTAATTTACCTGAAACATAAGCATTGAAAAAATTCTTCAAACTTCAGCACTGTATTATTCTATCCCTTTCTCACTTGGCTTTGTAGTGAAGACTAAAGGAGGCTTTTGAATTTAAGAAGAAAAGAGAGTTCGTATATTTTTGTTTGTCTTTTAGTCTTTTTAGTTCTTTGTAGATTTGAAAGAAAGTGGGAGTCTATG
>NW_006293349.1:7069182-7070753 GCF_000327345.1 Myotis davidii | reverse complement strand
TAGGGAAAAAAATATGAAGGATAATTGCTACCAAAAGACACACTGAAGGAGGTGTAAGTACCCAGAACTAGAGTTGGCCACGTTTAGAATTGATACAGAATCATTTGCTTTGAATTACGTAAATGAGATCTTACATAGAAGACACAGTTTGCTTCATTTGACCACATTATACACTTGCAATAGGAAGTGCTTTGCCCGTCTGTCTGATCCACAGCTGCTGAGAATGTGACCTGCACCATCCCTGAGGGGGTGCCAATAGACATCACGGTGAAGTTGATGGTCTGCCTTGTCCACCTCAACATCCTCGAACCACTTAATGTAAGTCACATGAAGGTCTGCACTTGCGGTTCTTCAGCTCTAATTCGCAGTGATTTCTCCCGATGACAGGAAATTGTCAGTCGGCCTTAGATTTCGTGTTTCTCAATAACTGGGCAGTCGCTCTCAGCGTCTTCGTGCGGCGTCTTAGAAAAGTCAGGAGTGTTTGGGACTGGGCTTAGCATACTTGGTTCTTTTTTTAAAATGATCGCAGTGCACAGATCAGAATTGAGATTGGGTCCTAGACAATTGGTAATTTCTGACCAATTTCATTAAATTTTAAAAAATGGGCATTTACTTTGCAGACTTCAGGATAGGTATTGAATAAAATATACAAATCCCTGCCCACATGAGTCTTTTGTCCTGATGGGGTTAGAATTAGATAGATAATAAACAAAATTAGAATGTGAGATAATAGGATTTCAGTTGGTGATAAATGCTCTGGGGGAAAATCAAATGGGAGAAAAAGGAATGTTGAGGTGGGAGGAGTTGCAGTGTGAAATAGGGTGGTCAGGAGAGGCCTCCCTGGGAAGGACACATTTGAATGGTGGCCTGAAGGAAGTCAGCCATGCAGGTGTCTGAGGCAGGGCTATGCTTGACTTGCCCGAAGAGGAGCACTGAGCAGCGCTGCCCAGCTGCCCCCACCTGCCTTATGCAGGCCTTGGGTGATGTGGGACAGCAGATATGGCAGCAGGAGCTCTTGAATAGAGGCTCAGAAGCGAATAGGAAATGGAGGGCTGAGAGCTGTTTTATGAAGCCTTCTCCTAGGCCTGCCCCTGATGACGGGTGTGTGTGGAAAGAGAAATAGACGTGGATGTGCACATTTGTACTGAAGATTGACTTCGGGCTCACATCTTGTGGTCTAGCCTCTCTTGACAACCCTGGTGGAGCAGAACCCTGAAGACATGGGAGACCTCTATCTGGATGTCGCCGAGGCTTTCCTGGATGTCGGGGAATATAGCTCTGCGCTTCCTCTCCTTAGCGCGCTGGTCTGTTCCGAGAGGTACAACCTCGCCGTGGTTTGGCTGCGGCACGCAGGTAATGCCTCCGTGGGCGGGAGAGGGTTAATCATCAGGCGACAATGCTGGGGTCCAACCCCAGCAGGTCCAGGGGTTCCCCATAGATGTGGACGGAGTCGGCGAAGAAGGAATGACACAGAGACAGCGTTCAGTTGATCAGCAACCTTGCCAGGATCTCTAGCCACAATCTCCAGCCAAGTTCTGTGTCCATGTTATCTTACTAGGTTCTCCAGCCAC
>NW_006293349.1:7002872-7069149 GCF_000327345.1 Myotis davidii | reverse complement strand
GGTGTTTCTTATCTCCATTCCAGGGAGTAAAGATTATGTAGCTTAAGCATGATTGTTCGTAGTTAAAGTGATTAATTACTCGCCTGGCACTTAGTTAAGAGGTTTTATTCCCTCCCTAACTTCAGGGGAAAATCCCTACCTGGGGAAACAACCTTTCTGGGAGAGGTGACCTTGGTTAAAACACAGCGCCAAGAAGGTGAGCAAACATATTAAGAACAGTATTCCATATATGCCAGGTCCCTTGAAACAGCAAGGATGGACTGGCTCCCGGCACAACAAGAGTTTACATCCCCAGGAGAGTAGTCATTACTGCTTCCCCAGGAGAGTAGGTCTGAGTGAAGGTGGTCTCAGGGCAGTTCTCTGAAAGCCCGCATTTTAAATGGTCTTGGTAAGTCACTCAGTGAGTGCCCCTCCCTGAGGCTTGGAGGAAGGATTCCTTTCCTGCTGCCAGAGTGAAGCGGGACTAACACGTTCTTGTTAAAAATACCTTAAATACCGCTGCTTACCTGTCTTAATCATCGCCTCTGCTTTCTAGGTTGTCAGATTTGGGGTGTTCTAATTTTTTTAGAACTTTTACAGATTTATATTTAATATGTTTATTTGGGAGAGATTAACATATTTTCAAAGCTCTTTGAGCCAAAAATGTGCTCAAGATTGGGTTTTATCTGTAATTTTATTTCCAAGTCCACAGTAGTCTGAATAAATTTTGTATCTACGTCCATACTAAAAAATAAATTATTTAGAGTAGAAAAATAGCTTAAGAAATACAACTAAATCTCTTTGATAGCATTTCCTATTGAATCAACATAAAAGATGCATTAAAATTTGAATAGTCTTGTTTAAAATACTACATGATGGCAGAAAGTTCAAGTAGTTCTTAAATATTACATATGGAAGAAAGTTCTCTATTACTGGAGAAGCCTTGATTGCCATTTTTAGATATTTTGAGACATATAGATATGAAATAGTAAAGAGAGCACATAATAAGGAAGATAAGTTTCCTGGGTAAATATGAATGCAAATGTAATCTACCATCATAGAGCTATGCTACGTGTGGTGTTTGGATTTTAAAGACATTAGCAGAGAGCTGGGATTGTTATTGCTTTCCTAAGGCTGGAATATTGAACCTGCTCCTGTTACTAAGAGTAGGTATTTCAAATCGTATTTAACTATGAGCATGATGCTGAGACATGCTGTTTCTATTTTGAGCCTGTGTCACTTGACATGAGTGGAAGATAAAACCTCAGAATCATTTAAAAATCATAAAGAAATTTGGGCTCGTTATATAAGCTATCATTACAGGAATTTAATGCTTATAGCATAATAACAAAATATCTTTAAAAGTGAAAAATAAAAAATGAGAAATACTATTGTGATGAACCATTCATAGTAAGTAGTCTTCCTAATTAGCCGAGTTTAGCCTAAAGATGATAGGAGGGATTTGAGGAATTTGAGATTCGAGAAAGCAATTGGGCAAAAGCATCATTTTAGCATATAATTGCAGTGAAAAAGAAAAATGATGAGAAGCACCTAAATTAGTGCTGTGGCTATTAGGGTGGAGAGGAGAAATGCTACAGGGATTTGTTTTCAAGTTTAGATGTAAAACTTAATGATTGGTTGGCATAAAGTTTGAAGAATGGGGCCCAATAACTTCACTTCTGAGAACTTGTCCCAAGGAAATCATTGAGTGAGGTGAGGGATTGGGGATCACAGAACTCAGGAGCCTGGCAGTAACGACAGTGAGGCTGGGAGGGGAGCAGGGAGAGTCCTGCCTGAGATGCTGCTGTTCCCCAGCGTGTGCTCGTGTGCCATGGGGGAGGGGGACCTGCCGTTGTCAAGTCCACATTCTTCAGAAGAAGCTAGTAACTGGGTTTCATAAAAATCCTAATTTTAAAAAATGTAGTCAATTTATTTTTAACTCAGTGGCCAAACAAAACACATCAGTAGGTTAAATTGGTCCACCAATTTGTGAGCTCTGGCTTATTTATATACATGAAGATGTTTACTTCAGTTTAGAGTAAAAATTTGGAAATAACCTAAATGTCAAATAATATGTGTAAGTAAATAATCTATTTAATTGAATATTATAATCATTCAAAATGCTGATGAAGATGGGAAAATATTGAAAGCATAATGCTAAGTGAATATAGCAGAACCCTGAAGTACATGTGTAGGCTGATTATATCTTTGTAGCAATTTGAATTTAGTTAGGATTCAATGGATTGGTCAGTCAGTAGATAGAAATTAGTGCCGACAGTTGTTTTAAGGTGCTAGAAATACTCATACATTTTTTTGTTGTTGTAATTCTTTTGATATTGCTAAACTATTTCTTTAAAAATGGAGAAATAATTCTGGCCACCTTAGCACTGTGTAGTCATGTTTGTGCGTTCCTGACCTCCTAGAATGCCTCAAGGCCTTGGGCTACATGGAGCGCGCTGCTGAAAGCTACGGCAAAGTGGTGGAGCTGGCCCCCCTGCATCTGGACGCCAGGATTTCCCTTTCCACCCTGCAGCAGCAGCTGGGCCGGCCTGAGAGAGCTCTGGAAGCCCTGGAGCCCATGTATGACCCGGACACGCTGGCACAGGATGCCAACGCTGCGCAGCAGGTAGGCCGGATGCGGAAGGAAGCTTTTCCTGGTGCGAGTGGCTCCCAGCTTCCTCCTCATTCAGGAGGTCTCTGCGGCGAACACTGGCTTCCCTTTCAGTGTATTAAGTTCAGTGTATTTGATAAATGATTTTGAGTCTTAAGTTTCAGCCACTCATTAGACGCTATAAATGGCAGTTTCTAAAAGAGTGCATCTAATATAGTGAAAGATCATAAAGCAAAAGTTCTTAAGCTTTGGTTTCTAAGACAAAACACCTGATAGCAAAGGAATCTTGTCCCTGACTGTCATGTGCATGTTTATTTAGGAGCTGAAGTTACTGCTTCATCGTTCTACTCTACTGTTTTCACAAGGCAAAATGTATGGTTACATGGATACCCTGCTCACCATGCTAGCCATGCTTTTAAAGGTGGGTGATGATCTTTATGTAGCCTTGCTGACTTTTTCAATGGTTAGAATATGACTTAAATAAAGATTATAGCTATTTTATAACTATCTTTCACTCTACTAAACTCAAGCTTTTTTTTAAAAATATATTTTATTGATTTTTTACAGAGAAGAAGGGAGAGGGATAGACAGAAACATCGATGAGAGAGAAACATCGCTCAGCTGCCTCCTGCACATCCCCTAACTGGGGATTTGCCCGCAACCAAGGTACATGCCCTTGACCGTAATCGAACCTGGGACCCTTGAGTGCGCATGCCGACGCTCTATCCACTAAACCAAACCGGTTAGGGCTAAACTCAAACTTTTAAAAGTAAAAGTCAGAGACAAAAAACTTAGAGATTATGTAATTGAAAGTCTGCATGAAAGTATAAACTTGACTGTAGATTAAGTGAAACAGATCTTTGCTAGTCCATATTTAGAAAAGTGAGAACCACAGTATCATTGGTTATTGGCCCTGTACACACTACTATATGCCGAAATTGCTCACTTTGCAAAAACGTTTTCCAGGTTATGACATCCTGTCTGACTACAGCATTTTTGCAGGGAGGTGGTTATGTGGGTGTTTATATGTGTTATAACATTGATGTGAATTGCCCTCTGTGAGTAACATGACGCAAATTTCTTTAGTAAGAAAAAATGTCTATTCAGTCTTTATTAGATGTTTATGTACACAATAACTTGGTCTCGTTTTTCCTTACTTAAGAATCTTTCAGGCACACCTATGTGACTTGTGGCCCATAGATGTTATTAAAAATTTTATGACCAAAAAATGTCAAATTATCTTTAATTCAGGTAGCAATGAATAAAGCCCAAGTCTGTTTGATATCCAGTTCCAAGTCTGGAGAGAGGCACCTCTACCTTATTAAAGTGTCACGAGACAAAATATCAGACAACAACGACCAAGAGACAGCAAATTGTGATACCAAAGGTAATTACTTTTCATTTGCTTTATTACGTAAAACGTGGCTGAGTCGATAAAATGACTCATGAAGTAACAACACCTGACAGTAGTAATCTAATTGAAAATACAACCTTTTCAAGTAAAGTGAAATTTTCTAATTGAAATCCTTCAAATATAATGAACTTACTTGGTGTTTAAAGAAAAAGGAAGGCCATATGTAAATAATTTTTAAATATTAAAAGGAAAAATTCTGCTTAGTTTTTCTGTTTAAAAAAAGTAAACAAAACTTTTAATTTTGACTTTAGGAAGAAAATGTACCTCATTTTAAGAAATTTGAAAATAGATGACAGTGCAGGTTCCTGTGTCTGTCCAGTCACTGCAGTGACGTATGTCCCTTCTTTGTTAAATTCATTTTTGACAAATGCAGCATTCGTCATAGAAATTGAAATTAAGTTGCTTTAACTGGGTCTCAAATAACACAACTTTAAAAGGCATCTATTTTTACCTGGAAAAGCATCAAATATGCTTAGGTGAGATTATTACTTAGAGACTTTGGAAAAGACGTAGGCTATAAACTGGAGATATTTGGCAGAAAATTATTTCACTGTTAATTAATTCAATAGACATTTACTAAGTCTTTTTGTTGTTGTTAATCCTCACTTGAGGATATTTTATTTTTCCCAATGATTTTTAGAGAGAGTTGAATTGAGGGAGAAGGAGGGAGGGAGAAAGGGAGGAAGAGAGGGAAAGACAGAGAGAGAGACATCTACATCAATTGGTTGCTCCCGCATGCACCCTGACATAGGACCAGGGATGGAACCTGCAGCCCAGGTGCGTGCCCTTGATGGGGAATCGCACCCGTGACCCTGCGGTCTGTAGGCCGAAGCTCTAAACACTGAGCCAAACCGGCCAGGTCTATTAAATCATGTGACCGTCATGGCCGTGTGCCACAGACAGGGTTTCAGGATCTGGAAGAGCTGCATCTGTTGGGATGACATAAGGATATAAAGTGAGCAAGGTGCTGCCTGGGAGGGTGAGGCAGCTGCTCCTCGTCCAGCTCAGCATCTGCCATCTCCAGCGCACTAACTCTGAGCTCAGGTATTTGCACTGTGTTTCCTTAAGTTACCTTTTTCTCCATAGCTGATCTTGCCTGTTTTCTCTTTCAGTATTTTCTCATTTCAGGCTCATTGTTTATTTTTTCTTATGCTCATAAAGTTTTTGTTGTTTTGCTTTGTTAGTTAATTTTGTTATGATGGGGATCACATTACCCTGTGCACGCGGATAGGATGAGCTAGGCCCATGTTACATACATCTTGGTTCTCTGACTTTCTTCACTTGTTTTTCTTATAGCCATGTTCTAGTATTGCTCTATTCTCTTTTTAGCACTTATATTTAAAGAATGTATAATAGTCCATTGAATAGCAGTGCCATGATTTATCTGCCCATTCCCTCATTTTTTTGATGCATGGTTGTTTCTGATAATTTTCTTTTTCTTTTTTCCAATATGATTTTACTTATTTTTTAGAAAGAGAGGGTGTGAGAGAGAAACAGAAACATCGATGAGAGAGTAACATCAATTGGCTGCCGCCTGCACACTCCCTACTGGGGATGGAGCCCAAAACCCAGGCATGTGCCCTGACTGGGAATTGAACCAGCAGCTTCTCAGTGCATGGGATGATGCTCAGCCAACTGAGACACACTGGCCAGGGCTGATAATTTTCTTTTATAAATAATACTGTAGTGAGCATCTTCATATCTATAGATTTATCTATATTTTTGACTAGTTGTTTAGGATAGATTCCCAAAAGGAGAATTAGTAGGTTAAGGACTAAAAAAATTTTATGGCTTTTGATACTTCGCAAAGGTTATAAAAGGGAGGTGTCTTACTGACAAGGGAATGAAGAAAAAGAGAAATTTTAAGACCAAACAAAAAAGAAAATTGAGACAACAAAAAGGTCAAAGACAATCTGAATCTCAGAGTATGAATTTGAAGTCCTTTGCTGAGCAAACATTTGATGCCTTGTATGTGCAGACTCTCATCTGACCTCGGTCCTGGACAGCACTCTCGTCCTGCCTGGAGGCATCCTCACAGGCATGAGCAGCACCGAGGTAGCTGGGCTTTGTCGACAAGTCAGAAGTGAGTGCAGATTTTCAGGAGGCAGAGCAGAAGCGGGTGGAGTCGGAGTGGAAAAAGGCCACCCCTTCTCATCATTGTCACAAGAGTGCTGGCAAGGATTTAGGCCATTGGACCCTGGGGATTCAATTTAACCTTAACATCAGTCATAGGGATTTTTTTCCTGAAACTGCTATTTCTGGAAATACATACAATATTCTGACTGATCTCCACTGGTCTTATTTCAGCAATATTTGCTGTCCTCACGAGTGTCATGACCAAGGAGGAGTGGTGGAACCTCCTGTTGAAGGCCATATTCTCCTTGTGTGAGCTGTCCCGATTCCAAGAGGCTGAGTTACTTGTGGATTCTGCGTTAGAATATTCTGCATTTTATGATGACAAACAAAAACGCAAAGAACTAGAATACTTCGGTCTCTCTGCAGCAATTCTGGACAAAAATTTCAGAAAGGCATACAACTATATCAGGTGACTTTCCAATAGCTGATTTCACCTAGATTCTTTGCTAGGGCATATTTACTTTCAGTTCGATCAGTGGTTCTCAACCTTCTGGCCCTTTAAATACAGTTCCTCATGTTGTGACCCAACCATAAAATTATTTTATTTTCGTTGCTACTTCATAACTGTAATGTTGCTACTGTTATGAATCGTAAGGTAAATATCTGCTATGCAGGATGGTCTTAGGCGACCCCTGTGAAAGGGTCATTCGACCGCCAAAGGTGTCGAGACCCACAGGTTGAGAACCGCTGAGTTAGAATCTGGTGTTCGAGGGTTAATATGCTGTTTTATTTTAGCTCTCCGGTTGCCTACTGGTGAGCCACAGAGGCAATATACAAAAACATGCGCTCTCACATACTTAACCTCTTGTGCCTCCGGCTCCCCATTTATAAAATGGACATCATAATGCTACCACTTAATAGGATTATTGTGAGGATTAAACGAGTTATGTATATAAAGTCTTTTAACAATGCCTGGCACACATTATTATTACAGTGATCATTGTACTGCAGCTGTTGTGGAAAGGGAGATAAAAAGTGAAACGTAAGCCACTTGGTTCAGTTTTTTTTATTTAAAAGTTTTGTTAAGCAGAAGCAAGATGTAGAAATACTGACGTAAGTAGCATTTTCTGGGAGAATCTTTCAGTGTGTGAAAGGGTTTGCTTAAATAAATTGCAGTGGCTCTTTTGGGGGGATGGTACATGGCAATGTGGTGGGACAGCACTGAGGGTTTCATTCTTAGAAATGAAGAAGGTCTTCTCTTTACCTTGTTTTTCACCCTCACCGTCGTCCTTCAATTTCAGGATAATGGTGATGGAGAATGTCAGTCGGCCCCACCTCTGGAACATGTTCAATCAGGTCACCATGCACTCCCAGGAGGTGCGGCACCATCGCTTCTGCCTCCGCTTAATGCTGAAGCACCCCGAGAACCACGCCCTGTGCGTCCTAAATGGACACAATGCCTTCGTGTCTGGCAGTTTCAAGCATGCCCTTGGTAAGTGTCCTGGCACAGGACTTGGTCAAGTCTGAGGCGTGGTCGAGAGCCTGGCCTCATTTGCAGGTGCCTGGGTCCGAGCCGCAGTTCCAGCTGTGAGTTATCCTCCCTCCGCTCCCTCTGCTGCAGTGCCTTTACCTTGAAACGGAGAGAACACTTGAGCCTACCTTGTAGATAGTTGTGAAAATTAAATGAGTTAATATAAAGAACTGAAAACAGTGCCTGGCACATATAGTAAGTGGCTGTGTTAGCAATAACAATAATTAATATTATTTTCTCTTAGGAAGCTTTGGTGTAAAAAGGCTGAAGTCTTAGAATTTATTTTAAAGGCCAGCCATTCTCCTTACTTAGGCTTATTTGTTTTAAAAATAATTTTCATTAATTAGAGATGTTTTGCCACCTGATTTTAATTTGCTGTAGCACAAAAAAGGATTTAAGATTTGCTGATAGTTTATTGTTTTGGGAGAAAAGTCTTTATATCAAGATTTATTTGCATAGTGCTTACTAATGGTAATTAAACTCGGGGGAAATTCATTAATCATGTGTAACAAAGTTCTATAGTAAGGAGTCAGAAGAAACCACGTGGAAAATGCCCATCCAAATGTTTACAGTTAAAGTGAGGCCTGTCTCCTGCTGCCTAGAAGCTGGCGTTGCCGAGCGCACTTCTGAATAAACTGCGCGGCTGGTGTTGGAGCATCAGACAGTGAAACTCTTCCACTGGGTGCTTTTTGGAATTGTTAATTTAACATTAAGAAAATATAAAATACAATTAATTTTATTTTCCTACATTTAGAAACTTAGAGAAGGTAAGAACAGAAAGTCCCAGTGGCAATCTGCCCTCCGTGTTGCCAAAGAGACTTCATGGTGCCATTCCTTCCGGAATGGGAGCGGGAGGAATAGAGGTTTTATCTGCATGTGATAAATTATGTATGATTTTGTAAGAAAAATCCACGTAAATTTCCCCATCACATATTGGTAAGCTTTTGACATGAGATAATTGTACATGTAGATTACATGGAATTCACAAAAACCCAACATCTTATTTTATTATTCAATACATTTAGCTTTCCTGAGGAAAAACAAAGTAGTTGCTACATTTATAAAAAAAACACCCATTATCTAAAAAACAAAATTATTTTTTCACCTCCATGGTCCATTCCATTTGATTTTTTAAAACAGATAATTATTTTTCCAAAAGAGGTAATCAAGAGACACATTCCTCCATTGCTCTTTAGATTTAAGATCGTAAGATAGGTTTATGATCACAATTGATAAATTACTCATTTTGGAAGTATGACTCTGTGAAAATGTTCAGTTGTGCCTAAGAGAAGGTTATTTTTAGTTATTCATGTTTAATCTCTATGGTTTGGATACATTCATGGCTAAATCCTTCTAATTTTGTTACATGTTTTTAAAAAGTGAAATCTGCATATGTTAACTACCACTAATGTTTGTTTACCCTTACAATGTATTAGAATAAATACATTTGGAGAAATCAGGGGCTATGTTCTCATCACACCATCTGATGTCACTGCTCATTTTTCAGGCCAGTATGTGCAAGCCTTCCGCACCCACCCCCATGACCCTCTCTACAGCATCTGCATAGGGCTGACCTTCATTCACATGGCCTCTCAGAAGTACGTGTTAAAGAGACATGCTCTTATTGTGCAGGTAATTACATTGGGTTTCTCATTATGTGATTGTATGTTTTTAAAAATGAATCTACTTAATGTGTTAACCTGCTTCACAAGTAATACCTGCTAATGCCCTGGCTGGGTGGCTCAGTTGGTGGGAGTGTCATCCTGTACACCAAAAGGTTGCTGGTTTGATTTCTGGTCAGGGCACATACCTAGGTTGCAGATTCGATCCCCAGTTGGGGCGTGTACAAGACGCAACCGATCGATTGATGTTTCGCTCTCACATCAATGTTTTTCTCTCTCTAAAATTCAATAAAAACATATCCTTGGATGAGGATTTAAAAAAACACACCTGCTTAATACATGTGTTGGGAATCCCCAACACCTGCTCCTCTGTTCAGCCCTCATGGACTCAACACCTACACGTACTCCTGTACATTATATTCAATAACATATTGAATATTATACATTCAATAATGTATGAATATGTAACTTTTTCTTTTCTTTTTAAAAAAATATATTTTATTGATATTTTTACAGTGAGCCCACAACCTGGGCATGTGCTCTGACTAGAAATCGAACTATTACCTTCTGGTTCATGGGTCTATGCCAGCCGTGGGCAAACTACGGGCCACGGGCTGCAAACTCCGGCCCGTTTGAAATGAATAAAACTATTGAAAAAAAAGACCGTACCCTTTTATGTAATGATGTTTACTTTGAATTTATATTAGTTCACACAAACACTCCATCCATGCTGTTGTTCCGGCCCTCCGGTCCAGTTTAAGAACCCATTGTGGCCCTCGAGTCAAAAAGTTTGCCCACCCCTGGTCTATGCTCAACCACTTAGAGCCACACTGGCCAGGCTGTAACTGTTTGCTTAAGTCATCATCAACAAATTGTTCTTTTAAAGCAGGGGTGGGAACATCTGTCCTGCAGGCTGTAAAAGTCCCACAAAATCATGTGGTCTGGCCCTGCCAAGGCATTAGGGGTAAGCTAATTAAATGACCAAATGTAGCAGACTAATTTTTAAGTGGATAATTTTGTATGGCCCTCGAATGATGTTGTAAATATCCAAATGGCCCTGGGCAGAAAGAGGCTCCCCACCCCCCTTTAGAATTGTTTCGTTTCTTACAGCGATTGGGAGCTGCCTTTTTGCTTTCTTGTTCACATTTTTGCAGTTTGTCTTCTCTAACAAGAACATACAGCCCAAGATCAGAGACCTTGTCTGTCTTGTTCAACACCGTGTCCCCAACACTTCTGTTTTTATGATGGCACTTTTTATGTGAATTTGTTTGGTGCCATGGTCGGCAAACTGCAGCTCCCGAGCCACATGCGGCTGGCTCTTTGGCCCCTTGAGTGTGGCTCTTCCTAAGCCTTAGGCGTACCCTGATTAAGTTAATAACAATGTACCTAGCTATATAGTTTAAGTTTAAAAAATTTGGCTCTCAAAAGAAATTTCAGCCAAAACCGGTTTGGCTCAGTGGATAGAGTGTCGGCCTGCGGACTGAAAGGTCCCAGGTTCGATTCCGGTCAAGGGCATGTACCTGGGTTGCGGGCACATCCCCAGTAGGAGATGTGCAGGAGGCAGCTGATCGATGTTTCTCTCTCATCGAGCTTTCTAACTCTCTATCTCTCTCCCTTCCTCTCTGTAAAAAATCAATAAAATATATTTAAAAAAAAAAGAAAAAGAAATTTCAATCATTGTACTGTTGATATTTGGCTCTGTTGACTAATGAGTTTGCCGACCACTGGTTTGGTGCATGCATAGACGTATGTTTAAGTAGTTACGGAAGGATAGCAAGTGTTGGCTTGCGTCAGGTAGCACGTTTAGTAAATGATTTTTAAAAAAATAAAATGGTTAAAAGAACGCCTAAATTAAAAGAATGATAATTTTAAAACTGGGTATTGGGGTTCATTGTAATGTGTTTTTTTTTACTTTTATGTATTTGAAATTTTCCATAATGAAAAGTAAAAAAAGAAAACCCCACCTAAAAACCTGGATTTTTTCTTTTGGGGCATTTATTTTTAATATTCTGTCTACATTTTCTCTAAGCTTCTTTTCCTTGATTAGTGGATACTGTTGCTGTACCAAGCAATGTAGGCTTGTTTATAAGTTAAACAGATGTGAGCAGATGTGTAGTGAATACCCACTGTGGCTAGAGCAGGGAGTGAGCACACAGGCCGCATTTCTTGTCCTCATGAAGCTTACAGAGTTGAGAGGTAACACTAGATGGGGAATTTTTATGGATTAACTCATTAGTAAATAGTTACATTATGTAGTTTTTAGGCCCAGTAGGATGAAAATTCATGTATCTGGCCCTTGAATAAGGTCTTGTTCAGCGTCGTTCCATTTTAATGCTGATGACATGCTGTGGGAACTCCCTTGGGTTGACCTCATGTAGCCTTTGGTAAGCTGGTTTCCTTCCAGGTCATTCTGCTGAAAGTTGCAGAACCTGTCAATAGCATGAAGTGAGGACCTACTGTACTTCAGCGTAATTTGGAAGCTAAATTTGAAATCACTTTTACAGTTAAATAGTAGTTTTTAAATGGTAGACGGAGAGGTAAAACAAGAGATAATGGGTAATGGGAATTTGTATTAATCTCCCTTATGTAGGTTAAACGTTTAACCTCTCAAATTAATTGATTTACTTTTAATTCTCAGTAATATATTACTGCACAGGACACTCGCACTGCAGTTTGTATCTTCCGGGGGGTGATAGGAGTTGCAGCTGCCTTACAGGGGAGAGTGAATGTGGGACGAGGCAGAGGCACAGCTGCTGTGTGGACGTGGTGACCACAGGGGGCTGCCTGCTTCCAGCTGTGCTCTGAGATCAGTGTCTCCGTAAAGCCGCTCAGTTGGAAGCTTTCGGGGGGGAAACAACAACACCCCAGCTTTTGGGGTTAGGAGGTTACTAAGGTCCTAAGAAGTAACTTATAAGAGGTTCCATTTACTGAGGAAGGTTAGGTGTATTCAAGCGATTTTGCTCGTGAGCACAAACCTTTCATTGAAGGACTCATTTTGTATTCTGCTCAAGCTTTTAGACACAGATTTCAGACCAAAAGTTTACAAGTTTACTGGCCTCCGATGCCACAGACGCCAGTTTGAAGCCATAGAACCACACACATATAGCCTGTGTTTTTATAGCCTGGACCTTTGACAGCCATCTGTAACATTTGGCTGCTTTCTATGACTATTTCTATCCTTAGCTTAAAACATCTTTACACCCTCAGAAGAGCCTCTGACCGCACGGTGACTGACACCACAGTGCCGACAGGTGTTCTTTTCGGG
The DNA here is from genome assembly GCF_000327345.1 of Myotis davidii. Lineage (NCBI taxonomy): Eukaryota > Metazoa > Chordata > Mammalia > Chiroptera > Vespertilionidae > Myotis > Myotis davidii. The sequence goes on along the minus strand of NW_006293349.1, from coordinate 7,056,651 downwards.
TGCGACTGTATTTTCTCAATATTTGTGTTCCCAGCACCTGGCACATAGAGTGGCTCATGCTTGTCAAAGGAGTGAAATGTTGAACTGTTTGTCTTTTTCTTTTTGGTAGGGCTTTTCCTTTCTTAATCGCTACCTCAGTCTACGTGGGCCTTGCCAGGAGTCATTCTACAATATGGGCCGCGGCTTTCACCAGCTGGGGCTGAGCCACCTTGCCATCCACTATTACCACAGGGCCCTGGAGCTCCCTCCGATGGTGGTAGAGGTATCGTGCCCTTTACTTTCATATGCAGAGAAGCGCAGCTACCTCAGAGCTGTGGTCCAGGCAGTGAAATAAGTTTTAGCGGACATGTTAAAATGTGTTTTTCCCTATTGAATCCATTCACGGAATAATGTTCAGCAACAAGTTCATCTTTGCCATCCTGGCTTTATTCTTGATCAGCAATCACATGGACATATATGACTTGTGATTATGACCATGTTAGTTATCCTAAGATAGCCCTGTGGCTTACAGGTAATAACTGGTAGACCTGAAGCCTGAATATTGAGTAATATAGTCATTGCTCATTTTCAAGTTCAAGGGTAACTAACACATTTCTTTCTAAAGATGAAAGGCCAGTATTAATGTAGGTTTTTGTTTTGTTTTTTAAGATATTGTTGTATAGGGTAAAGTGTTGCCAGTACTGTGATAATCTGTGTTTAAAGTCTAATTTTTATTTTAATTTCTGAAGTGAAGTATATGTAGGTAACTGTCTTCCTCTTGCTGCTTTTAAGATTCTTTGTCTTTGACCTTTGCCATTCTTTATGTGCCTTTCTGTTAGATAGTACAGGTGTTTTTGCATCTGCTCACTTGTGTTATAAGTAACTCATTTGTGTTTTTCCCCCTAGGGTATAGAGGTTGACCAGGTAGACTTACAAAGAGATATTGCCTACAACTTGTCTCTCATTTATCAGAACAGCGGGAATATTAGAATGGCGCAGAGGCTGTTGTACACCTACTGTGTTATTTAAGGCCCCTCAACCAAGAAAGGGACATTGGGCAGCTGCTATGTGTGGATAAGTACTTTTTGTCTCAAGGCTTATTATTAACCCCCAAATAGTATTGGTAATTTTGGAATTATCTAATGTGTATTTCGTATTTAACATAACACACTGATCTTTTGGTGGGTATGTAAAAATTATTATTTCTACAAGATTTTGTATATTGTCCTGTCATTTTCCTTTAGTATTTTTAGTACAATTGTCCCCAGGCTGAAATGGACTATAGTAACGTTTGAGTGGTTTGGAGTGGAATACACTGATTTTTCACTCATACTGTTTATTCATCTGTGCATATGTTAAACGCCTGCTCTGTACCAGCACTGTGATAGATGCCAGAATACAGTAGTAAGACAGGTGTGCTCTCTCAATACAATTCCTTAAATACAGAACTTGAGCAATGTTTATCTGAGAGAAATGTTTGTTACATTTCTACATACATCGTCATTGTCAGCCATTTATTACTTAGTGCCTGTTACTATTACAAAAGAGGTTGCTGATTAAAGGAAAGACAAAGTGGGAATATTTCTGATGTCGGCGCAGTTATGCAATTCACTTATCTGTACAGAATGATTTAAAATGGTTAATGGTAGGAAGACATATCATTGAGTTAATTTTTCCCTTTTCATTTGTATGTGTCTTAGCCACGTAGACTGAGACCTGGGAGGCGGGGCTTACTTCAGAACACTGTGCTCCAAGGCAGCTTAAGAAACGCACTATCGGTGTTTGACACTGGCTTTCTGACAAAGAGAGGGTGATGCTCAATAGCATAGCCTGGTTTCCACTCAAGGTCACTAGGGATGTAGGAGGGCTGGGAACTGTATATTGAATGCTCTTGGATCTAAGATAACAATACTTGTTAGATGTACAGTTTCTTTTAGGAGAAAATAAATGCTATAAATGTGCACATGGATTGTAACCTAGGCCAAGGTGGGAGGAAATAAGCCTGAGACAGGATCAAAAATGCAGTGGGGCTCTTCACACTATAGACATAGTCAAGAAGCAGAGTTTGTATGTAATTAGTCAATGCATTATTGTCCCTCTGTGTGTGTGTAAATGTAATTTAAATAAAGTATTTTTATAATGAAAGCGACTTACTTCGTGTGCTTGGTAGTTATTAGAATCCCCATCTCACATCTGAGACTGAGCGGCGTGTCCAGGCCACTAGGAAGCTTCCCCTCCCTCCGGTCTTCCCCAGAGGAACTTCGCTTCGGGCGGGCTCACGGCAGGAAGGGTGTGAATTAGAAAGAAGGCTTCCGGGCCTCAGCCGCTGAAAGCCCTGGAGGAAGCAGCTTGGGGGGCTGCCGCTTTAAAAGCTGATGTCCGCTGTCTGACCGTCTCCCTCTCAGCCATGGACGGGTCCTGGTGCCACTCTACGTGCGACTCTTCTCTACGGTCAGTGCTCCTGCACCCACCTTGCCGATCCAGCTTCCGCCCTCCTTCCCTGGGAAACTGAGGGGCTGAACTTCACTCTGTGCTCTTCCTGTGGGTCGCCTGGCAGGTAACCCGTTCTGCTGCAGAAGGAGAATAAAGCCTGTCCGTTAGGAGCAGCCGAGGTGAGGAATGGCAGGAGCACCTTTGCCAGGTGTCTACTCCGTCCTCTCTCGGCTGCATTTGTGCCCTAGATTCTCCCCGTAAGGAAGAATGCCAGGCGGTGGGCTCTGTCCCCCGGGGTTTATCAGTATCCTATAATAAATTCTACCGAAAGTTTACCCTTGCTTGTTTTTTTTATTTGCACCAAAAAAGTCCCCTAGCATTCCATCTTTCTTTTCATTTAGCAGTGATGCTTTTAAGCTATTTTCACAGGAAGGAAGGGCACCGTGAATTCTCCACTGATTCTCTAAGATGGCGCTCCTTCTGTGGATTCTGTTGTGCGTGAGCTGGCTGGCCGGTGGGCCCCTCAGGAAGCAGGTGGTGGGTACAGAAGGTGCATTGGCGAGTGATGCTAGGAGAAGAGCGAGGCAGGGGTGGACGTCTGAGGAAAGCCTGTGAAACGGCGGGCTCGTGTACTAGTAAGCAAATGGGGCAGGGGCACTCAAAGGGAGCAGAACTAATGCAGGAAGTATGGGAATGAGGCGCGGTTGCTACCCCAGATGGGAATGTTGGACACACAGAGAACGATGCCGGGAAGGATGCTCAAAGAACAAGTTTCATGGAATTAAAAACAACTGCCAAAATTCAACGAGAAGGTTGCAGAAAATGGAATTTCAAAAAGGTGAAATGGAACATTGAAGAGATGAAAAAGTTTCAACTGAGAAAATGGAAGCTTACAAGGCAGTCTACATTACAGGTTATTTGTGGTACTGTATCTTACACATTCACTTACACTTCAAGGTATTCACTTGATTATAAAACCGGGAGGGACAAACTCCTGCAATAATTTTTATGGGCAGTAGGTGGCAGTACATTCCTATAAATTTAGAATTGTACTTCCTCTAATACAGTTGTGCCAGCATTTAACCTTTTCCAAAACATTAAGCTTAATTTTGGGCGAGATTAACTTTTAATTGGGATTCCTGTGAGCGAGGCGTGATACTGCATGCCCTCCATTCCAGGTGCTCCTCTTATCTGACCAAGGAAGAAAGAGGGAGGTAGTGACTGACTGACCACTTTTGTTTGTGGTGGTGGTATTTTTTTTTTTAAATTAACAAACAGAGGACCTGACTGGGTAGCTCAGTTGATTAGAACTTCGACCCAATGTGCCAAGGTTGTGGGTTTGATCCCCAGTCAGGGCACATACAAGAATCAACCAATGGCCCTGGCTGGTTTGTTCAATGGATAGAGCGTTGGTCTGAGGACTGAAGGGTCCCAGGTTCTATTCCCCCGAGTTGCAGGCTCTATCCCCAGTATGGGTCGTGCAGAAGGCAACCCGATCAATGATTCTCATCATTGATGTTTCTACCTCTCTCCCCCTCTCCCTTCCCCTCTAGAATCCACTAATGAATGCATACGTCAGTGGAACAACAAATTGATGTTTCTCACTCATTCTCCTCCCCCTTCCTCTCTTCCTCCCTCTAAAATCAATTAAAGTAAGTGAAACAATAAGAAACGGCTCAGGAAAGGATAACAAATGTGAACCACGTGTGCTGTCTCCCAGGCTTTGTGAGTGGAACACAGGCAGCTTCCAAACACAGGGCAGGTGCCACCTGTTTTCATTGGGAAAGAAATCTGTCTGGGGCATCCTGCAGGTCTGAACAATCTCATGTGGAAAGCTCTGTCCCCGCACGGACCTCCGGGGCACTGAAAGGACACCTGCAGCCCTACTGTGTGCTCCTTGCCCACTTTTTGGCCCGGATCAAACAGTGTTGGCAGATGTCAAGGTCAGCACGTCATGCACACGTTTCTAATCCCACCCGAAGGTCATCCTGAAATTCACCTCCTGTGGCCCCAAGGAAAGCAAGCTGAGCTGAGGGCGAGAATTAGCAGGACCGCTTGGCATTTGAATAAAGACAGCAGGTGTTTAGACCCAGACCAGGGAGGGCAGGCAAGGGGAGGGAGGAAAGAGAGCCAGTAAACAGGTGCTCGGGCTCACTGACGCACAGCTGCGCGAGGCCGGTGCGAGCTGTTCTGTTTCCTCCTCCCACACTTGGCGTCTGGGCTCTAAGCTCAGGTTCTAGTTCCCAAGGGGTTTGGATGCAGCACAGGCATTTCTTAGTTAAACAAACCCGCAGGCCTATGGACAGTGAAAGAAGTCCTTTTCCAAGATACAGATGCTGGGGACATCTGCTGTGGGCCAGGCCTGCCCCTGCATCTCCAGCTCCTGCGCCGACCTGACTGCGGGAGGCTGGCCGCTAGAGGGAGCACCACGTGCTCCGAAGCCCCTGCGGAGGCCCAGAGGTGCAGGGATGCCCCAGCCTGGGGGAGCCGGGATCCAGAGTGGCCGGGTCCCACCCACAGCGGTGTACCCGGTGCCTTCCAGTCGCTGTGCAGACACAGGACCAGCTTTGGGGTGAGTGGAAACGATCCGCGTCGACTGTGTTTCCGGGAGAATAGCAAAGCCTACAGATGCCCTGTGACTGCAGGAGGTGAGAGGAGGGCTGAGCTGCTCCCCTGCTGGGCCTGTGTCCTCCCCGTCCCCACTTCTAGGCCTGACAGGCGTTGATGAGCCTGGGAAAGACGGACGCGTGGAAGTTCTGCTGTGGGTGGATGTTAACCACACTAGGCCTTTCCACTCCTGGGGAGAGCTAGTTTCCCTCCAAGATGCAGGGACGTGCAGGGGCTGGTGTAGCCCTCACAGCGGGAGCAGAGTTGTCCCTGCTATGGTCGGAGCTGGGCACATGCCCTCCGGGGGCCGAGCACACAGTGTGAGGACACCTGCTTCCCAGGCCCCGGCAGACTGTGGGTCTCCCCGTCGGCAGGTGGAGAATGGCTGCTGCATTTGCCTGCTGAAAGGTTGAAATCTCTCCTCATGTGTTTATAACCTTTTGGCATTTTTCCTTCTCTGGATTGCTTTTGTCATATCCTTTGCCCATTTTTTTTTTCAGTGTGTCCTATTTTTTATTTAATTTAATTGTAGGTAGGCCTTGTTTATTTCATCTGGATGTAAGTCTTTAAACACGTTTTTCACTTATGTTGTCTTTTTGTAAAACTCAAGAATTTTGATATAATCAAAATTAGTCCCCCTTCCTCCCCCTTTATGGCCAACATGAAACCTCGAAAGAAAGATGGGTTGTGTTTAGGAAAGAGAGGGAGGCCCTGGGAAATCAAGTGAGCTCTTAGGAAGGTCCCGGGAGAAGGCAGGCAGGCCCCAGTCCATCGGGACTGACAGGAAGTGGAGAAGAGACAGGAGCCACTGAAATAGCCCAGGGCGAGGCGAGGAGCTGGTCTGGAGGCAGAACCAGGTGCGGAGGGGGGGGGGGGGGCACCTCTAGAGCGAGCGCGAATCTTCTCAGAGACACGGAGGCAGGCTGGCTCCACGGGAGTTCCAAGGCCCTCCTTTGCAATGATGTGAGGGTGCAGAGAGGGTCCCAGCCTGTGCTTGCTGCTGAAGGCTTCCCTCGAGCTGGAGGCTTCCTTTGCACAGGCGTTTCAGGCTCAGGGTGAAGGCAGACGCTATCTCTGGGGCAAGTCGAGAACATTCTCGTGTATGTTTTTAAAGAGAGTGGAGCCCGGCCGGTGTGTCTCAGTGGTTGCACGTCGACCTGTGAACCAGTTTGATTCCCGGTCAGGGCACGTGCCCAGGTTGCAGGCTCGATCCCCAGTGTGGGGCGTGCAGGAGACAGCGATCATGAGTTCCTCTCGTCATTGCTGTTTCTCTCTCCCTCTCCCTTCCTCTCTGAAATCAATAAAAATATATTAAAAAACAAGTAAAGGCAGTGGGTGAGGAGTCCTGTGCTGGCTCTGCAGGCCACCCTCAGGCAACTTGAGGCAAAAACACTGGTGTTCTTACTCGTTCCAATGGGAGGAGGACATGGCTCTGCTACGGAGTCAGAAAGCACACAGGGCGCCAGCTCGTTCAGCCAGTGCCTCACCCGGTGCTGCTGAGGCCGAGTGGCCTGGACGGGGTGGGGAGAGGTGTGGACACCTGCGCGGAGCAGTAGCAATCGGGAACCTGCAGGCCTTACCTGGCGGAGGTCACGGAGCCTCCTCCGGCAGGAATCCTTACTATTGGGGCGCGCTCCACGTGCCCGCAGGGCCCCCTGGTACTGGACAGGTGCGCAGTGGACGGTGTTCGAGGTCCAGGCTGAGCCAGGCCGGCTCTCCCCAGCAGCCACCTTGACCTTCACTTGGCTCCAGGCCAGGAGGCCACTGTAGGCCTGTTTCTAGATTGGAGGGGTGTGCAGAGCTGTCACGGGAAGCTATGCTGAGAGCTATGGTGCCTGGAACTGTGTTAGTAGTCGTTCTGTGAATTAGTAAGTATAAGGGCTCTGTGGTTTGAAAACAAAACGTTGCTTACAGTTGGAATGCGCTGCAGTGAGATCACTGGGTCAAATGGGAGTTCCAGTTGTAATTTTCTGAGGGACCTCCATACTGTTCTCCACAGTGGCTGCACTACCTGAATTCCCACCAGCAGTGCACAAGGGTTCCCTTTTCTCCACGTCCTCGCCAGCACTTGTTTGTTGATTTGATAGCCATTCTGACAGGTGTGGGGTATCTCACTGTGGTTTTAATGTAGATTTGTGGGGCATGGTTACGGCGTTTTGGCCAGGTGCAAGCCTCGGACTAATGAAAGGATAGGTCCTCTCATTGCCACGTGCAAGTTCCAGCTGGAGGGCAGGGCCCCCCAGCACAATTATAGCCAACGGCTGTGGTTGTAAGCTTGAACCTATGGTCCAAACACGTAGCCCCACGTGCCTTGTGCTAGAGTTCAGGTGCATGTAGTTGAGTGAGGTTGGAGCTCACGAGAATGCTGTAAACAACGTGATCACACCCCTACTTTGCCTCGTGGCATCTGCTATAAAATAAAGACACGGCTTGTGGGCGCTGTCTCCTCATCAGGGAGCAGTGTCCCACTGAGACCCAGCTTTCATTCTCTTGTCTGTCTTTCCTTAATCCCTTCACTCCCCCACTCGGGATCACCCTGGGTCGTGCAGCCACATACATTTCCATGGTGACTGGTGATGCTGAGCATCTTTTCGTATGTCTGTTGGCCATCTGTATGTCCTCCTTGGAGAAGTGTTTATTCCGGTTCTCTGCTCACTTCTAACTGGATTGTTTTTGTTTTGTTTTTTTGGTGTTAAGTTGTATGAATTCCTTATATATTTTGGAAATGAATCTCCTATCAGATGTATCATTGGTGAAAACTTTTTAGTTGATGTGGTCCCATTTGTTAAATCTTTCTTGTATTTCTCTTGCCCAAGGAGACTAAAAAAAAAAAAAGTTTACTAAGAGCGATGTCAGAGAGTTTACTGCCCATGTTTTCTCCTCGGAGTTTATGGTTTCAGGTCTTACATTTCCGTCTTTAATCACTTTTTAGATTGTTCTTGTATATGGTAAGAAAGTGAGCCAGTTTCATACTTCTGCATGTATCTATCCAGTTTCCCCAGCACCTTTCTTGCAAATAATGTCTTTACCGACTGTGTATTATTTCCTCCTTTGTCATAGATTGACAATGTAGGTATGCATTTATTTCTGGGCTGTTTGGCTCCATTGGTCTATGTGTCTGGTTTTGTTTTGTTTTTAAGTACATTTTTATTGATTTCAGAGAGGAAGGGAGAGGGAGAGAGATAGAAACATCAATAATGAGAATCATTGATGAGCTGCCTCCTGCACACCCCACACTGGGGATCGAGCCCCCAACCCGGGCATGTGCCCTGACCAGGAATTGAACTGTGGCCTCCTGATTCATACGTCGACGCTCAACCACTGAGCCACACCAGGTGGGCTATGTGTCTGTCTTTAATGCCAGTATCCATGCTGTTTGATTACTATAGTCTTGTAATATAGTTTGATGTGTGATACCTTCTTTCTCAAGATTGATATGGCTATTCAGCGTCTTTTGTGGTACCATATGAATTTTAAGATTATTTGTCAATTTTTGTGAAAAATTACATTGGTATTTTGACAGGGATTGCATTCAAACTGTAGGTTCCTTTGGGTAGTATAGACATTTTAACTATATTAATTCTTCTATACTTGAGCAAGGTTATGGTATATCCTTCCATTTATTTTGTATCTTCTTTAATTTCTTCAATGTCTTAATAGTTTTCTGTGTACCCGTCTTTCACCTCCTTGGTTAAATGTTTTCCTAGGTATCTTATTCTTTTTGATGTAATTGTAAATGGAATTGTTTTCTTAATTATTCTTTCTTATAGTTTGTTATTGGTGTATATTATTATTTTAATTTTGCATCCTGTTACTTTACTGAATTCATTGAGCAGTTCTAATAGCTTCTTGGTGGATTCTTTAGGGTTATTTTTATATAGTATCATGTCATCTGCAAATAATGATAGGTTTCTTTCCAATTCAGGTGCCTTTTGTTTATTTATTTTTGACTAACTACTGTGGCTAGGAATTCCACTACTCTGTTGAATGAAAGTGGTGAAAGTGGCCCTAGCTGGTTTGGCTCAGTGGATAGAGCATCGACCCAGGGACTGAAGGGTCCCCGGTTCGAGTAGATGTTTCTTCAGCTCTGTCTTTCCCCTCGCTTCAACTCTTTAAAAATCAATGGAAACATATCCTGAGGTGAGGATTTAAAAAAAAAAAGTGGTGTGAAAGTGGAAATCCTGTCTTGTTCCTGATCTTAAAGAAAAAGCTTTCAGCTCTTTACCATTGAGTATAACGTCGCTGTGGATTAACCATATATGGCACTTTTGTTATTGTTTAAAGTATTACATATGTCTCCTTTCCCCCGATGGACCCACATATGGCTTTATGATGTTGAGGTATGTTCCCTCCATCCCCACTTTGCTGAGAGTTTTTACCATAAGAGCATGTTGAATTTTGTCAAATGCTTTTTCTGCATCTATTGATATGATCGTGGGGTTTTTATCCTTCATTTTGTTATCATGATGTAGCGCATCAATTGATTTGCGGATATTGTGCCAACCTTGCATCCCCAGAATAAATCCTGCCTGGTTATGGTGTATGGTCTTTTCAGTGTATGATTGGGCTTGTTTGCTAGTGTTTTGTTGAGGATATTCACATCTATGCTCCTCAGGAACATTGGCCTATAATTTTCTTGTTTAAGCGTTTCTGTCTGGCTTTGGTATCAGGTCATCCAGGCCTTTGAACTCAGTGTCTGGTAGGTTGCTTGCCTCCATTTCATTTAGTCCTCTTTCTGGGGATTTCTCCTGTCCTTTCATTTGGGGCCTGTTTCTCTGTCTGTGCATTTTGGCTGTCTCTCTGTGCTTCTGTGTATTATGTAGGCCTGCTATGCCTCCCAGTCTTGGTGACCTTATGTAGTACTTATCTTGTAGGGCTCAGCGGTGGGCACAGGCTCCCTGACCACCTAAGCTGGGTGCTCTGGGTATGTCCCTGGTGTGGGTCAGTGAGGCTCCTGCTGTCGTGGGTCCCAGGCTCTGTGCTTCCTGGACTCCTGTGTCTTTCCTTCACCTCGTCCCTGGACCCTCAGGCTGGCTGGCTATGAGGACTGACCCGGACCACAGCGTCCGGGCTGCTGTGGGGGGTGCTGACCACATGAAGTGAAATGCGCCCAGTGAGGGCCGGATGCCCGCCAGGTCTCCCTTTGGGGGTGCCGTTGGTGGAGCTAGTGGGTCATGGGATGGTGTGGTCTGAAGCCTGCTCCTGGGGCCTCTTGGGAGGACTCTGGTGTGGGCCACCATGAGCCACTGCCTGTGACTGGCCCTGACCTGCCTATTTGAGCTACAAAGTGAAACACAGCTGGTGGCTGCCTCTGCTGGGCCTGGTGCATGTGGGAGGGGTCACACGGGCAGCCATGGCACCGCCATGTCCCCCAGCACCGAGCCTGTGAGCTGGTCGCAAAAGGCCCAGCCCCCGGAACCCTGCCTCTGCCTGCAGGCCGCCCATAGGCTGTCACGGAGAGAGCCTCGCTGTCCGGGAGCTGCGACGGGCAGGGCGAGCCGTGTTCTCCAGGGCGATACCGAGTCAGACTCAGCACCGGCACTGCTGGGTCGAAGGCCCCTCAGCAACAGCCTCGGTGCACCAAGGCCGCGGGGCCTGCAGCTGTCGGTGGTGGGGCAGGGTCTCCGGGAGCCGTCCGGGGGAGGCCGGCGAAGTTTACCCGCTCAGACAGCCCAGATGTGGCCACATGGAGGGGGCACCGCATCGGAGCAGTGGCATGGTCTCTGCGACCCCCCGTCCGCCTGGGCCTCCTCGAGAACCTCCCAGAATAGGCAGGACGCCCAGCTGACACCCTGTGGAGGGAGTGCCCCCCCAGGAAAGATGGGGTGTGTGGTGGGGTGGAGAGGCACTGAGCACAGGGACCTTGGCACCCTCTGCCGGGTCCCCGCACCACAGGACCCAGTCCCTCCCCGACTCGAAGCTGCTCAGAGCCCTCCCTCTGCACGAAAGAGCCTGTGCATTGGCCCTGTAAGAAGGCGCCTGGGTCTCCAGCAGGCTCCCGCCTTCCTGGTGGAGAAACAGTAACAAGGGGTGAGGCAGGCTCCTGCGTCTGTCTCTCTCTCTCTCTCTCTCTCTCTCTCTCTCTCTCTCGGCTCTGAGCTGGGGGGCAGGGCAGGGGGTTGGGACCCTCACTCGGGGAACCTGTGCAGCTGAGACATCCCTCCAGACTCTCACAGTGGCCTGTGGGCTCAGGCCAAGCCTGTGTCTCAATGCGGCGCCTTTGCAAGCCCTTGGCTGCGAGTCCCCCGTCCGGCTGGACCCGTTGCTCGTTCTGTCATTCAGGTGGAATTCCGCTTTGGTCCTGGGCAGGTGAGTGTAGCGTCCGCCTACTCCACCGCCATCTTTTCATACGTGTGTACAGTGTAACATGATCGCCATTGTAGCCACACTTATTACCGTGTCACCTTGCACAATTATCCTCTTTAGTGGCTGGAATAACTTTTAGCCTCTAAGCAAGTTGGATGACTGTCGTACAGCACGTCTGTATTCACTGTACTGCACCTTACATTTCTATGGCTTATTTCCTAGTTGCAGGTTTGTACCCTTAAATAACATCAATCTTACCCCCCATCTCTGGGTGTTTTCAGATTATGACTCCCCCAAACCTTCAGTGAACTCTACCTCCTTACAAAAAGTCTAAAGGGACAAATCCCACAGGAGCTACACCACTTGAGATCATCAGCAGATGTGACCCCTCACTTTGGAAGAGCCACTAAATCGGCAGTCGCCAACCTTCCGGACCTGACAGACCCCCAGTGTCCACAGACCACCAGTTGGCAGCCGCTGCACTAAATAACTGGCCCAGTTTTGGAGATTCAACAAGGCAGTTTAAATTCTTTAGCCAAAGGAACTAACAAGAGAGGTGGCCACACCAGCGTTAACACTTGGTATTGTTCCTGGACGAACACAGTAGTTGTTGAATGTCCTTTCACTCTATGTGCTTCTTCAGAGCCACCATCCTAACCACAGGGGGCCCGCAGAGTGAACTGTTCCCACCTCCCAGGAGATGGACAGCACACGACTGTCCTGCCAGCCTGGGAACGCACAGCCACCAGAGCCGGCGTTGAACCTGTGCGTGAGCACGGGCCCCTTGGTGTGTGCGGTGCACTGTCCCACCCGCCAGGTCCCTCACTTCGGGAGTTGCACACGCTCCAGTGAACTTGCTCTGGAAGCCAGTTAACGAACGCGTCTCACCCAAGTAGCTACACTTCGGCGGAGGCTGTGGGGCACTCCAGCCTTTCTCTGAAGTCTTCCCATCCTTACATCCACATTTCCCAAACCCTGCGTAGGGTGGAGCGTCTGGCCCGCAGGCCGTCTAAGGCCCACGGCATCATGGCCCTGCCAAGGCCTCGGGCGAGTTAATGAAATGTCTGACCCCCTGGAGCAGGCTGGTTTCCAGGCTGGTATTGTGTCTGGCCCGGGAATGACGTTACAAAGGTCCCCGTGGCCTTGGCAGAGAAAGGCCCCCCCTGCTCTATAGGCTCAGTGGTCAGCTCTGACCAAGGCTGGCTGGCTGACCCGCACGCTCGGCCACCACAGCCAGCAGCTCAGCTGGTCCCGAACCAGACACACATCTGCCTGCTGGGCTCACAGCTTCTGCAGGTTGTCTCCTACGTTCTCTCCGGTGGCCTCGCTGCCCACTTGACTTAGGCCCGATGGTGGCAGCAGTAGCTGCTGTGACCTGAGTGGCAGCTAAGCCCGGTCCTGTGCCACCTGTGTGCGTGGCTGGTTAGCGCTCCCCCGTTCACGGCTGGGAACAGAGCGTGAGCGGGCTTACTGCTCCTGCCGGGGAGCGGGATGCTGCGCACAGAGCCTCCCGCAGCCGCGGACGGTACTGACCACCGTCACCCACAGACTCCCGGGACTCTCACGCTGAGCCCTGACATAGACACTGGGCTCCCTGCAGGTGCCTGGGAATCACCCTACAACACAGGGGTAGCTTTTACCACTTTCCAGGTGATTCTATTTCCAAGATGTGAGACTGGATGTCAGGCTGGGCCAGTCCCGGAAGCAGTGTCCTGTCATCTAGCTGCCTAGAGAACCTCGCTAAGTGCTTTTGGTAGAACGCACCTAGAAAAAAGCAACAGCCTCGATTATCATACACAAATTAATATAACTTTATTGGGTGGAAAACGGGGAAAGAAAAAGATGGGTGTTTTGTATTGATCATCAGAGTTCATAAAGGGATAAACTCAGGTCCAAAGCTTCAGCCCTGTGGACGTCGTGTCCGGGGCGGTGGCAGCAGGCCAGCCCGGCGCTGGTCAGATCCCGGCACGGCTGTGGGTGCAGCTCCTCCGCGGTCAGGGGTGTCACTTCCTCTCCAGCTCAGGATGGTACTTCTTGGGCATCAGCCTGAGGTTCTGTTTATTCTCCCACCGGTGCAGGATAGACTGGGTGGAGATGGCGTCGTGCCTCTGGTCTTGGTCCTGGAGGGAAGAAACCACACCCAGCACTGCTCACACTCAGGCGGCCTGGGCCTGGGCCTGCTCTGTGTATTCATTCTTCAAGGTGGTGCTAACCGGGACAGTTGGGGAGGTGGGACTTCTAAGGAAAGCTTAGCTCACTGCTTTTCCTGCGGCGGTTTAGAGAAAGCCACAGATGAGAGTGAGAGTGAGAGAGAGAGAGAGAGAGAGAGGGAGAGAGAGAGAAGCTGATGAAGAGACTGTGCCCACCTCTTCCCAGCACCTGCTCTCCTGGGGGAGCCTCTGCAGCCGGTTTTTTGTCAGCTCCAGCTGTAGGCCATCGAACCTGCACTTAAACCAGCGGTGAGCCTCTTCCAGGTTAGCTGTTATCTGAACACATGAATGTTACTGTTAAAGTGACAACAACAGACCTTCGCTGTGTATTAGTTCAGGAGACGGTTCACCTAGGCACTAAGAGACCCCAGTGCTGACGGAGGGTCCGGGCACCTGTGTGCACCGCACGCCTTCTCTAGGTGGGAGGGTCACTTCCAAAGTGGAGGAGAGCGCGCAGGTGGGCCTGCGGCTTTCACGCCCCGCCCAGGGCTCCTGCCTGTGGCCGAAGGCAAGGCAGAGCCGGGAGAGAATGACAGGACAAGATGGCGCTCAAGATTAAAATGTCAAGCCATGTTTTGAAATTTAGACTTTTATTTTTTAAGACTAAATAGTTCTCCCAAAGTCCCTAAACTGTAAAGCCTGATTTTTCTGTTGTGCTTTCTGAAATTAACAGAATGAATTACAAGGAAATGGGACCAGCGTACTGTATGTAGCATTTTTTTACTTTCTTTCTTGTAAACAGCTTAGACTTGAGCTCAGAAGCACACACGTCCACATTGTCTTTGTCAGAGCAAACAGGCCCTCGGATGGTCTGTCTCTGAGGATGAGCTGGAACCAGTATTCACTTATTGACCAAGGCTCGCTGAGTGCTTACAGATGCCTGGCACTTTTCTGAGTAGCTGGGGCACTTTGGTAATTTGAAGGCAGAGCCAAGAGAGGTGTATTTTACAAGAAGGCTGCTTCAGAACGGCTGCGGAACCTCCTCTAGAGTAAAGAGTGAAAGAACTGTGCCCCCTATGGCTGCTTCATGGGCAGCATTTTGTTTCTGATGCGGAGCTCTGAGCGGCCGTTTCTCTTGCCTGGGAAGGCATGTGCGTGAGAGCGGGCTCTGGCTCATTCCCCGCCACTCCCCGCCCGGCGCCCGCGGGGAACAGGTCCTCAGCAGGGGGCGGCCTTGTCCTGTGCGGCCAGGTCGAGTGGGGACAGGACAGAGAGCTCCCTCGTATGAACGCCGAGAAAGCCACAAAGCTACGGCATTTTCCAGGTCTGCGTGCAGCCTGGTGATGCTGACACTCCCACCCCCCAAAGCAAACCGAACCCCACCTTTCTCCAGCACTTCTACCAGGAGTGGAAGAAAGATGCTTGGAATGGCATTGTGCATCCTGTCTCCTCCTGCATGGCGAACGAGAAGGCAGCTAACATGGATTGAAACTCACTCGGAGCCACTTATCACTAACAGCACGGGCTTAGCCTGGCGGACTGGGGAGCTCGCAGCGGAGGCACCCTCCTGGGCCCTGGGGTCCCGCTGGCATTCGCTCAGGTGTGTTGCAGGCCACAGTCTCTTTCTTATTCCATCTAAGTTAACACTATAAAAGGGGAAACCGTGGCCAACTGAAAGCAACATCACATGATAAGTTTAAGAATCTGTTCTCTCATCTGGAAAGAGGGCGGAGGAGGGAGACTCATGACTTCAAAGATCCTTCCAGCTCTAAAATGTATGACTGTACATCCCTCCCAAAGCCAACTGGAGACATTAGAACCAAGGAAGCAGGTCACGAGCGAGGAGGCCTGCTTGCCACCTCCCGGTAGAGACCGAACCAGCTCCCCCTCGTCAGTGCACGCCAGACAGCGATGCGCTCAGCCCGCACCTGCCGGCCTCCCTTCTCGCTGGGGCAGGGGCTTGGACCTCAGCGCTCTAGTCTCTCCTCAGGACCCACCATCTGAACCTAAAAGCGGTTTCCGCGCCTGCCTGCGTGCACCTCCCGTAGGGCGAGGAAGGGCTACGCTGACTCAGGTGTGTGGCCAGGTGGCTCTGGGCCCGGCGTACCTGTTCTGACTCCACACTGGCTTCTTTCAGCTTACTCTCCGTCACCTCTTTACATTTCTTCAGGTGTCGCACCGTTTCCTCCAATTCCTGAAAACGGGACACAAAGATTTTTACCAAGTCCCGATGGACCGTATCAACCAAACAGCTCCCGCCCTGGAATCAGCCGGCCACAGGGAGGAGCCACGGGCGCCACGTCCCCGCCAACCATGGCCTTCAGCTCAGAGATCTTCCTGCGTGCCTAGCTCTTTGCACAGGAGAGCTTCAGTCACAGGAAAGGCGACTCGTTTTTATTCAGTTGGAAATGGGCGCCTGTGCCGTAGCCGAAGCCCAGGCTTTTCCTAGACACCGTGGCCTGGGACTCAGTGAAGATGAGCGGCCGGTCGGCCCCTCTCCTGCGGGACCTAGGAAGCCTGGTCTGACGCGGGGGCTCGGCCGTGCGCAGCGGGTCACCGGGCTGAGCCTGACCGCCTACCTTGCACCGGCGCTCCAGCTCCTGCCTCAGTTTCCGCTCCGCCTCCAGGCGCAGCTCCTGCTGCTTGTTCCGCGCCGAGGTCTCGTACTGGCTCTTGGCCAGCAGCTGCATCTCCTTCTGCAGGTTCGTCATCTCGGACACAAACCTCTGGATGCTCAACGACTGGGGGCACAGACAGCAGACAGTGGGGTACCAGTTTGGGGTTTGATGTGAAGGGTAAACACAGAGTCTGGAAATCATCTACCTGCTCGTAGTTCTTCTTCTGGTACTGGTCCTTAATCAGCTCCATTTGCCTCAGCTCCATTTCTATTTGCTGAACGGAAACGGGAGACAGCACAGAGGTCAGGGGATGGCTGGCTCTTTGCCGACAGGACAGAAAGAATCCCACGTGAGTTCAGTCCCCAGGCCTCCTGGGCTCTCCTCCGCCCACGGGCCCTGTCCTGCCCCGCCCAGCAGAGCCCTGTCCCGTCCCCGTGAAGGGACGGTGGGAGCAGGAGCGTGACCCTGGCAGCTGCAGAAACCGGACATGCACACAGCAGGATCATGGCGGGAAGAGACAGTCCCAGGGCAACCTGCCCTCCCGGTCCAGCTGTAACTCGGGACACGGGGCTGGGAGTGCTCTGAAGCTGCCCTCCCAGGTTGTTCGTCACAGAGACCAAGGAAGGAGGGAGACAGTTTCTCATACAACCTTCATCCTCTCCACGTTCTGAGCAGCATTCGCCTTGGCCGACAAGTGGAGCCTGATCTGGGCCTTCTGGTTCTTGATCTTGTCCTTGCTGCCGGCCAGCAGCTTCTCCAGCTCCGTGAGCTTCTGCCGCAGCTCCCGGTTGGTGCGCGACACCTCCACGGACCTGCAGTTGGCGTCCTCCAGGGCTTTCTTCAGCTGTGAACGCAGGGACGGGACATCCTTACCTCCGTGGGTAAGAGGCGGATGCTCACCTTCCTCCCTGCACTGGGTTCTCTTGGAACCTGCCTTTTAAATAACAGGTCAGTGGAGGAACACGCTAAGCGATTTAAAGAACACAGTCTTCCTCAGAACAGATAAACCATTTAAATGCAAGTTCAACATTGAAAGAGCACAGCTTTGGGGTCAGACCTACGTTCAAGGATCAGCTCACCACTGACTCACCAAGTGGTTCTGGGTAATTAACTTCCGGACGCCTCAGGCTCATCACTGGAAACGTGTGTGACAGCCGCCCTCGCAGGACAATACAGCAGCTCAACAAGACAGAGCGCAGAAGGCACGCAGGCCTGGCCACAGGCACCTCTCAGGGGTCACGACCAGGTCACATGGCCAGGACCCCGGTGCATGTGTCACAGCCAAAGGGCTCCCCTGACCCTGGTCCTGTGTCGACACACACTGGGGACCTCAAAATCAAACTGCCTAGGAGCTGACACTGAGGTACCCCGCTTGCTCCCCAGAGCAAGACCTTCTCCCACTCCTCCTCCTCCTCCTCCTCCTCCTCTGACCATCCCTTTCCTACTTCTACGACATCAGGTCTTTAGGACTGTCCGCTTTTTGCCTTGCCCTGGCCCGGAAACAGGCCCCTGCCCAGTGGGCACCCCAACCCCCCGACACCTGTGGATGTGCCACTGCGTGGACGTGACCCTGCAGCTCTGCATTACATCCTCCTTCTCTGGAACACACTCAGCCCCTCTTCATTGTGTCAGACTCCTAACCACAGGGCGGGGGGTTCATTTCCAAACCCCACGTCAAAACTCCGAACCTGGGGAACCTTGCCTCAGGTTCTGTACCAAAGGACACAAGGCAAAGGTACCCAGAATAAACCACCTGCGTGGCCTACAGACCATTAATCGTACTGGTCTCCATGGAGGCCACCCTTCGGGTCCGAGCCCCAGACTCAAAGGGGGCTTCTCTGGAGCCATTCATGATCTGAAGCGAGCGTCCACCGGCAGATCCCTACGCTGACCAGGAGCGAAGGCAGAGGAGGCTGTGGTCTCACAGATACAGCAGAACCTGCTGCTAGAACAGCACTCTGACTAAAGCCCCCAGGCTCTCTGTGAAGTTGTTCTTGCCTGTAGGACAGCCCTTGACTACCTTTTAGACAACCGGGAAGCTGTGCTGTGACCATTGCTGCATTCGGATGGACACTTCTGGGGAAGTCACGGCTCAGCAACAGATGGCTGCACAACCAGCTGGCCGGAGAAAGCGACTCCTTCAAGAGGGTCTCTCTCTGACTTAGCGATGCTCCCTGGCTTGGGTCCCGAGGATCACGGCTCAGAAACGCGCCCCGACACCGGGACCACCTGCTTGTCAGCCCCAGCAGTCCCCCTGGCACTGGAGTCCCTCCGAGCTCACACGCACGACCACAGCTGCTCACCACCGAGCACATGTCCCCGAGACGAGGACATCAGAAGGGAAGACGAGAATGACTAACTTAGATAACACGAACTCAGTCATGACTATGAGTGCCACAGAGATTCGGCAGAAAGACGCCCGGACCTGTGAGCGTCACACACGGGCTTTGCAACAGGCTGCAGCAACAGGAGACCTCCCTCCGTCAGGCCTGGGTCTGATCAGAGAAGGGAACCGTTCAACAGTCATCAGGTCCCAAATGGAGTCACGTCTGCTAAGCTGCCACCGCACCACCACGCAGGTACAGTTCTGGCTCTGCCAGATGTGGGACCTAACGCAGGAACCACCTGGCCGACACCAGTTAGGCCCGTAACCTAGCTGACACCTGCCGGGCCCCAACGGAAGTGACCTCGCAGGAACCGACCACTTTCTGCCTCTACCTTCCCGCTTCCCGCTCCTTGGAGCTTCTCGTCTGCTAGACTGGATGCCCCGATCCAAATCGATTTTCATTCCAATAAACTCAACCTTTTTACTATGCCTGTTGAACTTTTACAATTACTTAATTATTTTAGATTCTCCCCCACCTCATGTGCCCTTAAGCCAGTGCGCGGGACATGCAGGAAGAGGCATCTGAGGAGGGAGGAGCTGGGCCGGCCGTCCAGGTGGCTGGTGGGGAAGTCGTTACTTGCACCTTTCCTCTCTGCACGAGCTCCTGCCTTCAGATCCCAACTCTACGCCTCAATGTTGACCTTTTACTGCCCCCCAAGCAACCACCTGTCAGACTTTCCGTCTACCGCTGGGTGAGCGAACATCTGCCCTCAGCACCTCCTGTGTCCAGGCCCCGTGACAAGGACTTTCCATGGATTTCCAGTTTAACCCTCACCACAAACCTGGGAAGTGATCAGGGAATCGGACTCCGAGTCAGCATGTGCACGGACAGTCAGTGGATCACGGCTGACAGGAGGCAGAGCTGGGACGGCGAGCAGTGCCCCAGCCCGACCCCTGCTAACGGCTCCCCGGGTCACTCCATGTCCGCCCCGTCTCCCAGGTTCACCATCCTGGTTAAAAGGACCGATGGATTCTGAACAACGATCTCTGACTAACGGTGCCTTTAATGTCAGTGCACCTTTTTATTTTCCACACAATTTTCTTTTTATAACGTTTATTATTTATACAGTGCTTTGCAATTTACAGAGCGCTGTATAAAGAGTTGAAATCGATTTCGTGAATGGCCTCAGTGAAATGCAATGGCTCAGTGCACCGAATTTGGCAAAATACAGACCAACTACCCCAACCAAAGCCTTAGAATGATTTTACTTCCCCCCTCCCCTCTGCTCAGGATACTACACGCAGTGTCTGTCTGATTTCTCTGTGGAGGTGGCTTTTTTACTTAACCGCTGTTTCCACAGAGCTATCTGCTTGGCCCCAACCATCCAAAGCCCAGAGTAACTGCTCTGGTCTCTTAGGCCTCTGTCTCCAGCATCTCTTCCTGCCTGCCTACTTCCCAGCGCTCAGACCGCCACCCTGTGCTCCACTCCTGGTCACACCCAGCGTTCTGGTGGTCAGGCCACCACAGGCCATGTCCGCCGCTTTCTCAGACGTTTCCCAGCCTCTGCTCCGACCGAGAGAGACATGTCCTTCTCATCTGCTCACGTGTCACCAAGCTTTGCTCACCCTCTTACACTCAGGACCTATCAGCTCTGCGGGCCTCAATCCAGCGTCCCTTCTCTCGCAGGCAGCCTGTCACCCAGGCCTTCCCTCACGTCAAACCCTCAGACTTGCTAGTGTGCACAGCCTCCAGCCACCAGGAGAAGCCTGTGATGTTCCTCATTGGTCTCATGTAGAGAGAGGCGATCACAACTAAACAGGGTCCATGAGCACGGGTCACGGCTCCCTGCGTCTCCGTGTGCCCGAGGAGGCAGTGGATGGAGACGGTGGCCGTGGGCCCTGGGGGCAGCGCCCTTACTCCCCGCCCTCAGCTGGCACTCGCTGGTGGAGAAAGGCCCATCCAGCTCCCTTCGCTGGCAGAGACTGTGATAGAAACTGGTTTTGTGTCAGTTTACCAACAGCACAGGGATTGCCTGACGTCAAGGGGATGAAAAGAGCCGAAGAAGAGCTGCACCCAGAGCTGTGCCCCTCAAGGCCCGCCCATGGCCCGGAAGAAACGGCTCTGCCCAGACCGTACCTCGGCCACCTCCCGCTGGCTCGCCTTCTTGGCGCTGTCTCTCTCCATCTGAAACTGCTTTCTCAGAGCTTCTACGTGCTCAGCGTGCAGCTCTGCCTCCACCTTCGATTCCTCAGTTATGCGCTCTCTGTTTGGAAAGGACAGAGGAGAAATCTCCGTTAGAATTCAGTGCGGGAGGGGAGGGAGCCTCAGTGACCTGAGCCCATCGAGAGGGAGAGAACGCCTTACCTGCAGCAGATAGTCCTTCCGCATAAAGAGGCCCAGCCAAACGCACAAGACACACTCACTTGTTTTAACCAACAAACATCACACCCAGCATAACACTTGTGCAATGTGAAAAGGCCTTCCCTGCTGCGGCTCAGACCCGTCGCCCATGCCCACCTGCTCACTAGCTGAAAGGAATGCAGATCTAAAGGGTATGCCTTCCCTGCTGCGGCTCAGACCCGTCGCCCACTAGCTGAAAGGAATGCAGATCTAAAGGGTGTCCCAAAATCCACGCAAGAAGTAATTTTGATAGAAAACATAGGTTTATAAGTAAAAATTGTAAATGTTGTGGCCCCACCCCCTAACAAAGAAACAGAATTTCCAGAGGATGGGGCCCAGAAATCAGGATTTTTAAAAAGATTCCCAGGTGATTCTCATGTGCAGCCAAGGCTGAGAACCACTGGTTTAAGACAAAACCCGAGGGGGTTGGCCTGAACACGATGGGCCTGACCTAACCACCTTGGGCCGAAACGGAGGACACTGATTCCCATCTGCCTGGACAGACCCCACCCCCGGCCGGGAACAGCCCTCCGGCTCCTGTCGCTCCTCTTCCGTCACGCTCTGAAGGACACACACGCTGTCCTTAGACAAGGGGTGGCAGAGACCTGCAAGGGGCCCTCTGGCCAGTGTCCGTGCCGTTTTGGCTTGATCTCTGTGTGGAGAAGCAGCTCGATACCCGTCGAGGGCAGAGCTGGACATGAGCGACTCGGGCAGCTAGTCCCTGCTGCTGCTCAGCCGTGCGGCTCAGGCAGGACAGGGTGAACGTGGAGTGAGCCGGGCACGCCCTCGGGCGCTGTGACGGCACTGCCCTTACTTGCAGGTCTCCAAGTCCTGCCGCTCCAGCTCCTTGCATTCCAGTCTGTCTTGGATGTGGTCCAGCTTGGCTTGCAGGTGGTTGTTTGTCTGCAGCGCTTGCTCCAGGCTCATCGCCAGCTTCCTGTTGTCTTCTCTCGCCACATCCAGAGCCTTCTGCAGGGGCTCCACCTGGAAGAGGAGCGTGTTTTCATTCCCCTGTAACATGCAAACGCCCATGACACCGCACAGCCACTCCCTGCCCTACATCAAGTGCCGCCGAAACAATCATGGTTGGAATCAGCAGCAGATTCCAGGTGCCTGGAATGCGTGAGAACTTACAGTGGACATTGCTTCGGGACGCTTAGGAGGCAATGGGAAGGGTGCTGGTCACTAAAGAGCTTTATCCTGTTTAAAGTCGTTAAATTACCCTTCCTGATGCTGTCACCTTCTGGTCTCACTGCCTGTAGAGAAGAGATCTAGCAACTGTTCCTGTGTATCATCCAGGAAAAGCTTATTTGTATGAAACATCCATGTGTACTTTATACACATGTGTATGTGTGTATACATTTGCACACACCTGTGAGCAGACACGTGAGGATGTGCTTTCTAGGAGTGGAATCACTCTAGCTCCTTTTTCCATTTGTTAATCCTCACCGGAGGATATATTTCCATTGGTTTTTAGAGAGAGAGGAAGGGAGCGGGAGAGACAGAGAGAGAAACATCAAGGTGAGAGACAGGCATCAATTGATTGCCTCCCTGACCAGGGCTGGGGATGGAGCCTGCAACTGGGTATGTGCCCTTGACCGCAACTGAACCCATGATGATTCCTTCTGTGGGCCGATGCTCTCTCCGTGAGCGAAGCCGGCGAGGGCTCGGCTACTTCTGCCGGAGGGTAAAGTTATTCTCCACGCCCTTTAACTTCTGCATTCATTTACGTGATAAATGGAAAGTGAACCATATGAGGCAAAAAGAACTTGGCATCATTTGGTCCTGGTTTCCCAATAAAGGATTCCGGTAAGACTTCAGGCCCACTTCCTGTTTGTGAACATGTCACTGTCCAAAATTCAGACCCAAATGGAAGAGACATTTACCGACTGTTTTACTCCATTTTTCCAAAACAGAAAGATCCCAGGGAACCACCCGTCACAGTGATCATTCCCCCCGCTGCCTCTACCTCGCTGCTGTGCTGGGCGTCCACCACCAGCATGCGGGCCTGCCACTGGTCCACCTCCGCCTCCAGCTTCTGCACCCTCTGCTGGTTGAGCGCCCTGGCAACGGAAGCACCGGCGGTGACGAGAGAGAAGAGCCACCCAAGCAACACCCCGGTCACAGGCGACTTCTCCCAGCAGCTCGGAGCACATGAGCCGGCTACGGCGACCAGGTATCGGGGAGCTGGCAGGCACCAGCGAGGAGCCTCAGCTTCCGGGAGGAAATGAAGGCTCCTACAGATGAAAAACTTGCCCGGCTTACGGGACAGGTCTGGCTGGACACATTAAGCCAGCAATTTTCAAACGATGTGACACAAGAATTTTTTTTTTTCTTTAAATTTTTTATTTATTTAAAAAAAATTTTTTTGCACCCCAAGAATTTTTAGGACGTGCAATACCTGCCTATTTAGCCAGGGACACTGACCTCTTTTCCCTTAGACTGCCAATAAAAAAAATGACAACAAGCAATACAGTAGCTTTCTTATGTAAATGAATCAAAATTATCCCCCTACTTTTTTGTGAGATTGGCAAAAAATATATATATTGGAGTACTGCATAATTTTAGTAATTAGATTACATTTGACATGAAGTGAAAAAGGTTGAAAATTGCTGCATTAAGCTCTCAACACATGTCAATAATTAACTTATAGGCTGGTAATTTTATAACATATATAATATATAAATTACATACAGTTTTGTACCAGTGAATGAATATATTCATACTATCACTTGTACATGAATTGTCTTGATGTTGAGATTTCTGCTTCTAAATACACCAGGTACCTAGAATTTTACTGTGAATGGTAAACTATTTTTATCACCATCCCCTTGAATTTCTCTTTACCAGTAAGTGCTGAAGACACATTCATAATATGTAAAAAATAAAGATGAGCGTAATGCAGACTATAAAACTCGTCCTCTCATAACACAGAGGCAACATGCACCGCCAATATACACATTATAATGTATTGCAAACGCCTTACTAAACACAGACCATTCGCTCATTAACCTAAAAGGGAAACTTTTATGTAATATTTGAAACATTCAAAGGAGTTTACTAATAAAACATGGCTAGAAGTAGTTCTCAGAATGATTCATATAAAATAATTGTTGATCTTTAAATGGGACACTAATAAATGGATAATTAATCCAAACTAAAGTAGGCACTGAGCTTCAATTATCTTGACAATTACAATTCTGTAGATCCAAGCACAAGTTTAAAGGTGTAGAAAACAGCAAGGGTAAAATGTAATCGATCACATGAATTTCTACAATTTCATATCACTACAAAAATATAAGCATTTTGAAATTCTGGAAATCATGGTGGTTTCGAATTCCAGACTTCCCCTAACTTGAAACTAGTTCTCTTCACCATCACCAGTGTCTGCCAGGGGAAAGCTGTAACTGACTGGTGTCCTGGCTTCTCACTGCTCCTCACCGCAGAGCGGCAGGAGAGGACGAGCACAAAGGCAGCAAAGCATCTCGGTACCTTTCTTTCTTGAGGCCTGCGATCTCCGAGTCCCTCCGCCCGAGCTCGATCTGCACTTTTTCCAGAGCGCCTTGCATCTTGCTGTGCGAGGCCAGCACGTTCTCCAGCATGATGGTCACTTTGCAGTTGTCTTCTTTCGCTTCTGCCAGCTGCCGCTGAAAGTTCCCCATCTAATAGAAAATGAAGCCAGGAAAGATGGTTGATTCTTTCTGCTGAGTCCCATTACTTCCAGGAAAGGAGTATGGGAACCAGGCACAGTAGAGTGCTGAGAGGAATAATTACAGTACATTTTACATTTTATTCTTACTTTGTTTCCTCAGTTACTGTGATTTTGAGAAAAAGAAAACTGGGCCTCAGATCCTATGGACACACGGAGAGCTCTGAAGTGCCCCCGGCCACTGGCACGTCGCACACAGACAGACATTAAATAGAGACATGGGACCAACAGCCTGGCGGGCCCGCTCGGGCCTGGGCAGAGTTCTCTCAGAACGAAAGACCACGAGGAGGTGGAGGGCTGGGAGAGGCTGCACCCACAGCCCTGCGGCCAAGGAGACGTCTGGGATGTGACCTGTTCCCACTGAGCACACCGCCTAGGCAGGGAGCAGTTAGTGACAATTCAACAAGAAATGGTCACGGTGAGTATCATGTTAATACAGCAAAGGAGGCAGGCTATTGCCATAATCAGATGTGCTCCAACAGACTTTTCTTTTGATTAAGACAGGAAGTTGAAAAATACTGGGAGTGAGATTATGCATTTTTAAGGAAAACATTTTAAAGTGCTTCTACAGTTTTCTTAAAGAAAACAAATCCTCCTCTGAGCAGTCCTCACTGTTTCTTCCTAAAGTAACAAGACCGAGAGGGACACGTGGGCCTGAGATGCACAGCCCTCCTCAGCGCCGCTTCCGGAAGGACCCCACCTTCTTGCTCTCCTTGTCCTCCAGGGCCTCCAGGTCCCCTTTCAGCTTCTGGTTCTCCTGCAGCGCCGCATCGCGACCCTTCACCGCCTGCAAGAGCTCCTCTTCGTTCTTTTCCAGAATGGACTTCACCTTAGGAGAACAAGGACCACGCATCACTTTCCCACAGCACAATAAACCGCATTAGAGCGAGACACAGCAGCTTAGAAACCAAACCTAAAGTGCCAATTATATGTGCTTACTATTATAAATAAAATCAGCTTTTTCATTAGCCGTTTTTCCCTTTAAAGAAAACTCCGAAGCGAAAATAAACGTGTGTGAATAAACGAGCAAACCTAATATATGACCATCACCATGAAAGTGCAGAATACGGGATAAAGGGGCAAGACGATGAAGTCACGTGTGAAATGGGGCCAAGCTCCCGCATGTGTCCCGAGTCCGTGCCTTTCTGTTGTGTCCATCCACTGCCGTGTGGTTGTCCCACAGGCAGTACCCGTCCGCCTGCTGGTCCTGCTCTTACAGACAGAGGTGCTGTGAACAACTGTGTACAGTCTCTGTGTAGACAGTGTTTTTATTTGTCTTGGGTAGATACTTAGGAGTAGAATGGCTGGGTCGTATGGTAATAGTTATGGTTCATTTTTAAAGAAACTACCAAATTACTTTCCAAAGTGGCTGCACCATTTTACATTCCCTTTGGCGGCGTATGAGAAGCCCTGTTGCTCCACCTCCTCACTAACACCTGGTCTCATCAGTTTTCCCCTTTAGACATGCAAGTAGGGGTATGGTGGTAACTCATGGTTTACGTATCAAGCAAAGATGGACGCTCTAAAAAGTTTTCTTTGGAAAATATTTTCTGATGTTCAAGTTCTTAGGGCTTTTATTCATGTACTTCTATTTTAAAATCAGGCTTTAACCAAACAACTTAATTTGAACATTTAAGATTAGGTAGATATTTTAAATTAAAAAATAAATCAAAATAAGATTTTAGAAATGTCAATGGTTATTGTTAAGCAAAATCTGATATTTTCTATGTCCCAAAACAATAATTATGTGAGAAACAGAATGGTCTCTATTTGTATCATCAGTATCCCCTAATTTCCTGTTATTCAGACCTTCAAACATTATCTTTCTGGATTGTTACTACTATTCTTCACCTATCTATATAAAAGCCTAAGCAACTGTTATGAACGGATGACCAGTGGACCAGTCACTATGACACACACTGACCACCAGAGGGCAGATGCTCAATGCAGGAGCTGCCCCCTGATGGTCAACGCGTTCCCACAGGGGGAGCACCACTCAGCTAGAAGCCGGGCTCACAGCTGGCAAGCACAGTTGTGGTGGCAGGAGTCTCTCCTGACTCCGGGGCAGTACTACCGAGTGGCAGGCACAGCAAGCCAGGATGAGCATGAGGGGCGTGGCACCTGACCCAGCTCGGGCTCCTCCCTGGCCATCTGCCACTTGGCACACTGCTACATTCCTCGGAGGATATCCGACTGCTAGTTTAGGCCCAATCCCGCAGGCCTAAACCGGCATTCAGACATCCCCCGAGGGGTCTCGGATTGTGAGAGGGTGCAGGCCAATCTGAGGGATGCCCTCTGCACTGACCCTCATGCACAAATCTGTGCACCGGGCCTCATGTTGTTATATAAATCTCAAATTTCCTAATGATTTCATTTATGGTCTTTACTTACCGAATCCCGTTTAAGAAAATACGATGCCTCATAAGTTTTAAATGGTCTTGAGGCAAGAATGTCTATTTTACCTTCCAGTCTTCCCTCCATGGTTTTAATAGCATTCAAAAGAGTCTTTAGAGAGATTCGAGAGTCCCCAGTGTCTTGAGATCTCACAGAAGTCAGGGCAGGTGCAAAGGACACGTGGCGTGTGGAGTTGGGAACAACACTGGGCAGACCCACGGACGCGGTTCTTTCCTTGACGCTGGGTCTACTGCTCTCAAGAAATTTCGAAGATGTAGGCCTCTCCGGAGATTTCCTTCTTCTCGGAGGCATCACCAATTAAAAACAATAAACTCAACTAAATGTAGTTATTTTTCAAAGAGTGTCTCCTTTGCTATGAGGAACAACGTTCTAAGCCAAGCCGTGATGGGAAGTATACTGTGAAAAGTGTTCCACGCTTTCAGGATGAAGACACCCCACCGAGAGTCTATCCCAGCCAAGGAGCAGCCCTTCGTCAAATCCCAGAGGGAGAGCACCTGTAACAAGGCCCTGGACCAACAGCCAGATGGTTAGAACCCTAACAGGGTTCCATCTGGAGACACATTCCACTTCCTTGGTTACTGAAGGCACATCCACAAATGTTACTGCTACCGAAATTACACATGCTGCTGGAGAGGGCAGAGGTGTTTTTACCAACAATATACACGGTAAATTTGTAAATTATTGAAATGAATCACTTTCTTTCAGTTACACCAGGGGTCCTCAAACTTTTTAAACAGGGGGCCAGTTCACTGTCCCTCAGACCGTTGGAGGGCCGGACTACAGTTTAAAAAAAAACTATGAACAAATTCCTATGCACACTGCACATACCTTATTTTGAAGTAAAAAAACAAAACGGGAACAAATGCAATATTTATATTTGCATGTGGCCCGCGGGCCGTAGTTTGAGGACCCGAGTTACACATTCCTGGATTATTTTCCTCGCAAAATATTTTATATATCTTACTTGTCTAACTTTTTCTATTCATTGGTTAAAATGTTATCATCAATCTCACCCTAGTTGGGTGGCTCAGTTGGTTGGAGCACTGTCCTCACGCCAAAAGATTGTTGGTTCGACTCCCACTCAGGGCATATACCTAGGTTGCGGGTTTAATTCTATTTCTCTCTCCCTCCCTTCCTCTCTAAAAAAAATCAATTAAAACGTTATCAGTCCCAACAGTCACCATGCTGACAAGTGAGCACCTGCTTCACTGACACCCCTTCAAGCAGCTGACTGCAGGTGTGTCTTGTGGCCGAGAATTCAAAAACCAGAGGCTTGTCGCCAAAAGTTGGAAAGCTCCATCGGGATGTGTTTCCTAGGAATGCTCAAAACACAGCTACTGTTTCTGCAAGTCCTGCTTTCTAGTCTGTAATAAAGTTTACTGAGCACATTTCTAAGCCTCAAATTAGAGCGTAAGCGGGCTTCAGGCATTTTTGTGAATGCCTCGATGGCTTAGCAGAACCTTATACATACTGTGTGTTTAAAAAACGCCTGTTGAATTGAGTTAAGTGTGTATATTCATCTTTCTGGCACTGTTTGGTCAGGTGGGAAAAAGGCATCCATCTCTTAGAAATGAGTTCAAACCGCTCAACAGCCATCTGTTGTGGCTGTCAGTCACACCTGAGTGTATTTGCCCTCCAGAGCCTTGTTCAGCTTGCGCAGATGGTCATTCTGTGAGCAGGTTTCAGTGAAGGAGTGTAGCTGCTCTTCCAGCTGTTTCACTTTTATCTAGGGAAAAGGCAAAACAATAATAAAAATCAGCCTTGTCAATAATTAGATACTGTATATATAGTTGTCTACTCCAAGAGGGAAAAAAGATTTCATGAGTTTCAAAACAAATTTAGAGAATCCCTAAAACCTGTAAAAAGCAATCCTAAGTTTTTCTAATAATGCAAAATGTTATTTCAACTGAAATACCTAGTGACTTCATCAGCTAACATAAGCTAAATCCGTTTTTATGTACAGAGATAATTCATTTGACTTCTACTGCTTATGGAAATTCCAAATTAACATGACTCATGACTATAACAGTGAGACTTTGTAGGTAATAGCTTTCAATTTTAAAGGAACTGTGGTATCTGGCATTCAAACTTCTTTTAAAATATGGATCATTAGAATTGTCAACATGCAAGGAGACAGTCTGTTTTCACTGGCAGAATTACAAAAATTGAATAAATGGAATTATATGCTGAATTGTGTTTTAGAACTAACTCATAAAAGTGACCACTCACATCTTTGTCTTTAAAGATTTTGATCATTTGGGGAAAATGATTATCATTAATATTTACTCATACATCTCCAAATTATGTTTTTCTACATTTTCTTCCTCTTATTCCCAACTCTCTCATACAAATCAACAACTGACATTGCTGAGCCTACTCTTAAATCAGGAAAAATTTCACCCCAAGTTTTAATTTAAAAAACTTGTTTCTCTTATGGTATCTTCTTGTTTCCTACCGTGGGCGCAAGCACCCTTGGCTGGAGCTCTGGACATTTAAAGAGCTGCTCAACCCTGCATGCTTGTAGTGTTTTTTGAAAGGCTGCATGAGAACACATTGTGTCTTGAGCCATCAGCAGGGTCCTCCCTTCCCTCCTGTTGGCCGTTCCTGTCGCCTTTCCCACAGCGCACGGGAGAAAAGCACGTGGGTCCCCACGGCCACCAGTCAGAAGTCGTCATGGTTCCCACCTCCGGTTCAGAATGGAAATGCTGCCTCTGAAGGGAGGCGGTGGTGCAGCCGTTACTCTCATTTAAACACAAGCGTCACCCTCTGAGCCCAGTGGGAAGTGGCTGCGCCACTAAGGACTTTCCGACGTGCCTCTCCCAGCCAGCACGGACTATCCTCACGCCACAGCTCTCCTCAGGGGTCTGCCCTGCCTCCCCTGGGCACTCAGCACAATGCCGTCACGTTTGTCAGATAACATGTTCTTATCGAGAGCCCTTAGTTTTTACACTGAAGTTCTTATTTGGTAGGATTTCTAACTCAGGACATTCAAATGGGAAAGGACACAGAAGCAAATGCATCCCGCGGCCCAGATCTCGGGTGTTTCTGCCATGTCTACCCACACAGCTCCCATGGCCAGCGCAGCAGCCAGTGCAGGACCAGCAGACACTTGGGCAAGGTCACATCCAGTCACTGTTTCCAGTGCCCAAATACACAGATGGAGATGGATGCAGAACTTAATACAACACTAGGGAAACTCTGAGACAGCTAAGGGAGATGGAAAGGAAGTCTTATTTGGATATGCTTTGTAAGGCAAGTATTTAAACTAACACAATCAATGCATTTTCTAGTTTTTTTCTTCACTACCTATGGTACATTTGAAATGAAGCAGGACATACCTACAATGTTAGCCCTTTTACAGTTTGAAATGAGCTTCCAAGTAAAAACAACCTGAACTGCCAAAGTGTGAAAATACATTCAAGAACTTGTGATAATTTTAGCATAGCACAGATTTTTTTCCTTTTTTAAAGCGAATCTATATATATAAAAGCCTAAGCGACCATTACAACCGGTTAACTGAACAACCAGTTGCTGTGACACGCATTGACCACCAGGGGGCAGACTCTCAATGCAGGAGCTGCCCCCGGTGGTCAGTGCACTCCCACAGGGGAAGATGGCTCAGACAGAAGCCGGGCTCATGGCTTGCGAGTGCAGTGGCAGTGGTGGGAGCCTCTCCCACCTCCTTGGCAGCACTAAGGATGTCCGACTGACGGCTTAGGAGCGGGTCTAAGCCATTAGTCGGACATTCCCCGAGGGCTCTTGAACTGTGAGAGGGTGCAGGCTGGGCTGAGGGACCCCCGAGTGCATGAATTTCATGCACCAGGCCTCTAGTATTTATATAATAAAATACCAAGCAGCAATTTAAGCCAAAGAATTACAACAAACAACATAGATGAAGCTCTCAATTACAGTGATGGGTGAAAGAAACAAGAAACAAAAATATATACACTGTATTATTATTTAAAGTTCAAGTACAGGAACCATTAATCTGAGGTGTCAAAAGTGAGGATGGGAATTACCTTTCTTGGAGATAGTGACTGGGAAAGGCTATGCAATGAGTTTTGGAATATTCTATTTCCTGATCTGAGTGCTGATCACATGAGTAGCTTTACTTTGTGAAGCTTTACCAGGCAGTGACCTGTGTACTTTTCTGTATATATGTTATAGTTCAATAAAAACTTTATTAAAACAAAACAAACAAAACCTTTGCAAGGGAAGAGTGGTATCATCCCATTCACTCATCTATTCTGGTGCCTCAGAGTACCAATTTCCAGGGTTATTTCTCTTTAGGAAAGTTAGAAAAAACTCAGCAAAGAGAGAACACAGGCTCTCTACATTCTCAGTAAATGACCTTGCATTAAACAATTATAATAAAGCTTCACAGAATGGTCTTTGGCTTCGAGATTTAAGGTTTTAACATGACAGTATAGGTACGCAAATAGAAGTCACTTAGATTTTAATGCAGTAACAAAATTAGGGAGGTTCAAAGACTGATCCAAAGTTATGTAATTAGTAAATGACAGACTAGGTACTCTCAAAATTCATCAATATTTAGACTGACAAATAACATTAAAAGGTTAGACAACAAAATTCAGAAAATAAAACCTCATACCTGGAGTTTTCCCTTTTCATAGGCCAGTTTATTTTTACTCTGAGTAATTTTTCCCAAGACATTTTCCACCTTCTGTCGGGCAAGCTGATGAAGCAAGCAGACATGGATCAGTGCACCAGGCATGCAAGGGACCCATCATTTTCCTTTTAAACAGTATCTACACCTCACCATTTTCCTACCAACGCAACCGGGATTCCT
Source organism: Myotis davidii (assembly GCF_000327345.1). Classification (NCBI taxonomy): domain Eukaryota; kingdom Metazoa; phylum Chordata; class Mammalia; order Chiroptera; family Vespertilionidae; genus Myotis; species Myotis davidii. The sequence continues at coordinate 7,024,897 of NW_006293349.1, read as the reverse complement.
ACTTATTGGCTACCGCTGCCTCTTCCCCTTCCCTAGACAGCCAGGTGCTGCTCTGCCACACGCTGGGAGGCAGACAAGGAGAGCGAGTGCCTGAAGAGTCCTGGGGGCACTTCTTTACTGATTAATTCTATTTTTGCTACATCAGTCCTTCCTCGGTAGCCATGATCCACCCAGGCGTGGGGGCTGTATCAGTGGTTACAGGTACACAGTGTGAGCTCAGACAGTCCTGGAAGAGAACGGGATGTGCGAATGGTCACAGCCCTCGGACCCTAGGAGAGGCTTCCGCTATCAGAGTCAAAGGCAGGAACGAAAAACACTGTTTCGATCAAACACTGAACACGGTGTTATCTGGGTCAAACATTACTGAAAGCTCTATCATTCATGAAATTACGTATTTTCATCATTCAAACAGCCTATTTAATACTGGCATTTTTTTCCATCAAACTTTGCAGGGAAATAAGTATAATATAGTTTTCTTTTGATTACATTTTGGGCCTTCTTGGTACTTTAGGAACAATATTAGTGACTAAACATGGGAAGTCTCACCCTCCATAATCAATTTCAGTGTTGTTTTTTGGTAACAGGAAACACTGGTGGCAAAAGTATCTTCACAAATCAACTGTGAAATAATACAGACACAAGCAAATCCTCCATCATTCAAGCTGCCTACTGAACTACAGACCGTCTGCAGTGAATCTGGAGTTTAAGGTCCTGGGAAATATTGACATAATTCTCTACTTCTGGCTTACATTTGCTTTATTTGTGAATAAAGAACAGGGAACCTTTTAAGCATTTAAAGCCAAAGAATTTAGACTTTTGTGTTATATTCAACTTTGGGCAAGTTGATGATGCTGAAACCATACATGTAGGGATATTAATTTACAAGGAGAAAGTCTTCATTTCTCTGACAGGTATAGCTGTTCTTTAGCCATCACTTTGTACTTCCCTTTATTTCAAGTGTTGTGAATCCAACACACTTATTTCCAAGTAAAAGGAAAGACATGCTTCAAACTAGATTGCTATATAATAACATGTAACTCATATTTTCCTCTGTTCGAAATATATTCATGATAGCACAAGAGGGCATACTAGTCTAGATTTTGTTTTCTCCTCGGTTATTGCCTGCACTAGAAGAATTAGGACATTTTAGACAGTCTAGACTTGATTAAAAACAAACAAACAAACAAACAAAAGAGTCATTAGTCCTTGTATACCATCTACTCTAAAATTACACACATTCAATATAAAAACGTATACTGAATATTAGGTGTCAGTGGGCTACTAACTATTATGACCATCTAAGTATTTGTCTCATCAAAGCAATATTTAATTCATGTATAATATGCATAGTCATACATTGTTTCTTAAAGTTTTTTAAAAAATCTCTATGTGTTGCTACCACTAAGGCAAAGGAAAATTTTTAAAAGCATTCAGACCAATAAAGTATTGGTTTCAAAATAACCTAAGGGAAATGTGGACTGCCATCAAAAAAATAGAAGACTAATACTAATGTATTATCATGAAATTAATTGTTAAATTTCTGTCTGTGGAAGACATACAGGCCTCCTTTACCAAAACTTTTCTATTTTAGGAACTCTAATGTAAAATCATTCCATGAATGAAACATTATAGTTTGGGATTATGCTTCAACCACATCTCAGTAAAAAATAAATGAAAGGATGGCTAGTAATGCTGCAAAAATAGCTAAGCCATAACTGTAAAACCCTGATTATTAAAATTCAGTTCCAAGTTCTATAAGCCAATGTGCCCCGAAGTGCTGTAAAGTGCAGGGATAGTGTGTAAAAACACCACGGGTTAGATTTAACCTAAAATATGCCACTAGAGCAAATACTAAACACCCAAAAATCACTCAGCTTTCTCGGAATGTGGAAAGGGTTTTCATGGAATAACTTAGATCAGTAGTTCTCAACCTTCCTAATGCTGCGACCCTTTAATACAGTTCATCATGTTGTGGTGACCCCCAATTTCATTGTTACAAATTGAACATTATTTTTTAAATATATTTTATTGATTTTTTACAGAGATGAAGGGAGAGGAATAGAGAGTTAGAAACATCGATGAGAGAGAAACATCAATCTGCTGCCTCGTGCACACCCCCTACTGGGGATATGCCCGCAACCAAGGTACACGGCCTTGACAGGAATCTAACCTGGGACCCTTGAGTCCACAGGCCGACGCTCAATCCAATGAGCCAAACCAGTCAGGGCCAAATTGAACATTATTAAAGCATAGTGATTAATCACAAAAACAATATGTAATTATATATGTGTTTTCCGATGGTCTTAGGTGACCCCTGTGAAAGGGTCATTCGACCCCCAAAGGGGTCGTGACCCACAGGTTGAGAACTGCTGACTTAGATTGTCTGGGTCTCTTTTAAAAGGTGTCTAGGAATTTAAAAAAATAATAGCACCTTTTTCTTCAATAAGATTTTCTCTTTTAGGCAAAAGGCATATCGAAATTCTATTAATATTTTAAATACACCTTTAAAAGACTTTCTTTTGCCACTAAAGAGAATGCTAAAGCAATAAGAGAAAACTATCCAAGCAAAATAAAAATCTGATATTGGACACATGGTCACTTATTAAAATTTATGACAAAAAGAAATGGTTATCAGTTGTCAAAGGAAAATCAATGTGAAAGCAGTAACTTAAATTACTGTTTGCAGATTATTTGAATAGGCCCTGTACTTAAGAGAATCAATGGAAGACCAAGATTAGAGAAAGACCACTTAAATGAGTAAACAGCTCCAATTCTGAATTGTGGAAAGCAACCGCTGCTTAAGTAAATCTGGGCAATATACTATAAAGGTTATTAAATGTGCAGAGCAAAGCACCTAAGAAACAGGTTACAAAGAAAAATGCAAGTGGTTAGAATATACACTGTAACTCAAACACAAAGGCTTACTCCTGGGAAAAGCAGGAAGTAAACAAATCATCTTAACACATTTCGTACCGCTCAGGAGTTTTCTCGTGTTTCGCGTGCCATCTGTTAAGGACTGCTCACGAGTGTTCTCGTTTTTCACGCCCATGGAAAAAGGAGCGAATCTAGATACTTAGGTAAATTTTGTTTGGTCCCTTTTCATAGAGGAAAATGTTTTACGCAGTACCATACGTTAAAAAAGTACTAGGAACTTTGTTTGTTTTTGTAAATAAAAATGTTATAATTATTGAAAAACAACACCTAAAGTGCATTATGATGATTTAAATAACGTGCAGTTTGCCCAAAAACATGCTGTCCCTGGCGTATGTCTTAAGAGATTTCTATGTGGTACACAAAGTGTTAAGGTCTCAAAGGCAGGTTGCCAAGAAAGCCACAAAATGATTTCTGAAATCATTTAAAAAAATCCAGGTAAGCTGTGAAAGTTAGCCGAAGCTGTTAGAAGAATACATAAAAACAGCAGATATTGCATCTTGGCAAAGCTATTTTATAAGAAGGCTATAAGAAGGATCTTATTCAAAATATGTAACAACTAGTATGACGGGTCCCCAGCCGATGGAACCAACTTTGACACCTGCCAATGGTACACTGACGAACATCTTCCTGTCTTAAGATTCACTTCTTGTTTAACTTCAAGTCACTAATGCTCTAGCTGCACAAGGGCCTATATTTTTGTCTGGTGGTACTATTTGAAATGTTTAGAACCCAAAAGAAAGGTGGGGAGGATAGTCATTTAACTTGAAATAAGGAATAGCCACCTTCCCACATTTAACTCTTTTTCTCACGGAGGTTTCCTGCATGACTGCTTGTGGGAATGGGCTTAATTACACCATTATTAAAGGCTGAAATGGCACAAACTAACTTAAAATTAGAAGGTGTGAGGAAAAGTAAGAGAACAGTATTTATGTGGGGAAACTGTATGCTAGGCCCTCTGGTGGACACACTACACACATTTAATCCTCCCTATCTGCAGGGCAGACAGGATCCTCTGTGTTCTCCTCCATCAATGTTTCTTCCACACCTCCTATGTATCAGGCACTAGGCCAGGGAGTATAAAGATTAGTAACTCCTGTTCTTGCATTAGAAGAGTGAAGGCAGATGCATGAACAGGTCAATTTCTCATCCATGTAGCAGTTATTCTGGTATGGGTATGCAATGTGCTCTGGGAACCCCAGTTAGGGAAGATCCCCACAGATGTTGAGAACCTGCCCAGGTCACACATAAATGGAGCCAAAGGTGGAAACCAGGATTGCCTGAGTGCACACCTGAGGGGGGTTGAGGGTGGGAGGACATATACAACACACACTCATGTGTATCATCTCAAGTGTGTCAGTAAGAGGTTAGACTACATAAGCTTTTATGGAGAATTTCAAGTGTGAACTCTCAAAGAACAAATTACACTGCCAGCACTGAATGTAAATAGGTTTAACAGTATTGTTAAGATTGAAAAATAACCCTGAAATCTCGACCTCATTCCTCAGCCTGCTACAGCCAAATGCAGAGCTTCCCAGCTGCCGTGGTCAGAGCAGATTCTAAGTGGACAGACACGGGTCTGCAGGCTGGAGGGGTGGGCTCTGACTGGGAGACCTTATCAAGAAGTGTGGTCTGTAGGCAAGAATCAACTTGGACCAAATCACTGGCAAGATCTGTCAAAGTCAGGAATAAGGTAAGGCCACAGGCCTGCTCACGGGTGTGGGCGCAGGCTGAGAGGCGGTCTTCCAAGCCAAAAGGAAATGGGGAAGAAGCCCCGCTGAGACCGGGCCAACAGGCCAAGGGCAGGGAGGAATCTTTAGTCTCCGGGGAGGGAGGACTGGCCCGAGAGACCCCGGGAATTAGCCAGTGCCTCGAGTCACTCCAATAGGAGCTCAAGACCTTCTTACCCGGGGTCAATTCAGATACCAAGAATTCAATAAATGTGAGATGTCTGATATATGCATTACACGTGTTAACTTAACCCCCTGAACAACCCTCAGCCTCCTAATAACAGTATGATTATCCCCGTTTTCACAGCTTTAAGAAACAGGCTCAGGAAGGGTAAGCAGCAGCATCAGGAATCTCAGCCGAGACTGACCCACCCAGGAAGCCGGCTCTAAAGCCATGAAAATGTAGAAGGCCTTACGTTTACGCTGTAATTTTTCATAGTTGAAGCAATGAGCAGCTTATGACACAGTCTGAGAGAATTTAGTTCAGATTAAGATAGACTCACATTAGGGCGTCCATGGAATTTCCAAAGCTTATTTGCATGTTGTAGAAGCAATAATTAAATTTCAAGTATTCAGGTATTCAAAGGCACATAGGAAACATATTCGCTCTTCACAGACCAATCATCTCTTTAAATCCCCTTTACCACAGGGAGAAGATATTTTAAGAACTTTGCGATTTTTTTGTAATGCACTGGCCTTGTTAAATAGCTTTTAGAAATCAAACTTACAACTGATGACGTAATGGAGGAAACCGTCAGACGGGGAAAATACAAGCTTCTTCACAATTCATAGAAGAGCAGATGTTTTTAAAACATTAGCAATCTCTGTGCTTTTCAGCATTATAGATCATCTGTGTAAGCAGAAAGAAAGAGAAAGAAAGAAAGAAAGAAAGAAAGAAAGAAAGAAAGAAAAAGAAAGAAAGAAAGAAAGGGAAAAAGAAAGGAAGGAAGAAAGAAAGAAAGGAAGAAAGGAAGAAAGAAGGAAAGAAAGAAAGAAAGAAAAGAAAGAAAGAAAGAAAGCCCATCTTCTGACCGCAGGTCTCTCTTTAAAAACTCATGAGTCATTACTTCCTACTGAAGACTGACCTTTTTATACCCACCCCATGGTAATCGGCCTCATCTTGCTGAAGCTCCAGATAAGCCAACTGATCAGCCAGGTCCTTATTCCTTTCCTCCAGAGTCTGCAGGCTGTGGGTTAATGTGTTTACGTCTACCTTTGAAACACAAAAGGAGAAAAGAAATCCATTTACCACCTATTCATAGACTCCTTATGCCAGATCCAAAATATTAACTTATTTAAACATGGTATTTCCAACTGTAAAATAGAAAGTATCTTATGAACATGTTCTCTACCTTTATATCTGGGGATTTTCAATCCGATCACGCTATGATGATTTTTAAAATGATTTTTCTTTTATATTTTTTCAACTTTTCTAGTCTTCAGCAGAAGGGTTATTATAAATTTACAGTTTACATTTACTAGAAATAGAAGTTCTTCTGATACTTGGCATTTATGAATAATTACCCAAACCCATGAAATACTTAGATACAAATCTAAAAACATATGTTCAATATTTGATATGCTGAAAATTACAACATACTGTTGAGAAAATTTTTGAAAAAAAGCGAAATAAAATAGAGAAATAATTCATATTGACGTATAAGTGTACCCAGGCAGGTCAAACCCATGTTGTTCATGAGTCAATTGAATATATACACAATAAACATTACTCAGCCATTAGAAGAAAAGAAGTACTGATACATGAAACAACTGGATGTGAGATACTTCACACTCAGTAAGATGGGTAGAATAAATTTTTAATTTATTTTTGTAATATTCAAGTAAAACCGATTGACTTTAGTAGGAATGCTTACATTATTTAATACTGCTTCTGATTTATCATAGGAATTACTTCCCAGAACTGCTCATCGCAGCTGGACTGAAAGGGTATTTTGGAAATGTGGCAATGTTGTTTATATAAATAGCCTACACTATACATCTACTGGAGAGCCAAAGGAATTTGCCTTGTGGAATTTGAAACAATAGAGTAAGTGGCAAAAGCTACTGAGGTATGTCCAGACATTTTCCTTTTTTAAGCAAGTACATCCCATGTAAGCATTGGGGAGCCCAGTCTTGGAAAATCTTGGAATCATGAACATCCTTTAACATTTGCTGACACAAAACTGAGCTATGAGGATGGTGACTGCTGTTTGTGTGATACTTTTTGTGTTTTTTTTTTAAAGCAGACAATGACAAGTATAAATGAGGATGTGGAGATACTGGAATCCTCATACACTGCTGGTGGGACTGATTGTAAAATGGTAGTCTCTTTGTAAAAGTTTGGCAGTTTCTTAAAATGATAAACAGAATTATCACATGACCCAGTAGTTTCACTCCTGGGGAAAATATACCAAAGAAAATTAACAATATATGCTTACCGAAAAAATGTACAAACATTCATTGCATTATTCTTAGTAGCTGAAAAGTAGAACAGCTTGAATATTTATCAATTGAGAATGAATAACAAAATATGATATATTCATACAGTGAATATTATTCAGCTATCTATAGAATCAAGTACTGACATATGCTATAATATGGATAAACCTTGAAAGCATCATGCTAAGTGAAAAGCAGCCAGACCCCAAAGATTACATACATACTGGTCTACATTCATTTCATTTATATGAAATGTCCAGAAGAGATAAAGCCAGAGACAGAAAGGAAATCAGTAGTTGCCAGGGCCGGGGTAGGGGTGAATAGGGAGTAACCGATAACAGGTACTGGGTTTCTTTTTGCATAAAAAGCTTCTAGAATTAGAGAGCAGTGATATTTGCATAAACTTGTGAATATACTAACCACTGAACTGTATAATTTAAGAAGGTGAATTTATAGTATAATTATATCCCAATAATACAAGGTACTAGAACAATCAGACATCCACCTGACAATAACATGCACCTGAACTGTACCTTGAATGATATACAAAAAATAATTTGAATAGGTTAATAGACCTCATGTAAAACCTAAGATTATAAGCCTTCTAGAGAAGAACAAAGGAGAAAATCTTTGTGATCTTAGTTTAAATTTCTTAGATATGGCACAAAAAGTATGATCCACAGAATTTGAAAGATAAACTAAGCACCAAAATATAAAACTGCTCTTTGAAAGTACATGAGAAGACAAGGCATAAATGGAAGAAAATATACATAACACATATACCTGATAAAATATTTGTATGTATATATAAATATAATTTTTTTCTTAAGAATTAATATGAGACTACATTTTTAAAATCTCTGAAAAATCAATAGTAAGAAACCAAACAATTGAATTAAACATGGTTAAAAGATTTGAAGAGACAATTCAAGTTGTGGATGGCAAATAAGCAGATGAAAAGATGCTCACTATTATTAGTCATTGGAGAAATGCAAATTACAGCCACAATCATATACCACTGCTCACCAGTTACAAGGCTAAACCAAAAAGCACTGACAATACCAAGTGTTGGTAAGAATGGAGAGAAACTGCAACTCATATGTCTTGGTAGGAGAGCAAGATGCCACACATCCTTTGGAAAACAGTTGAGTAGTCTGTTATTCAAACATATACTTACCCCAGGATCCAGAAATCCAACTTACGATATTTACCCAAGAGAAATAAAAATATATGTTCACATGTGAATATTTACACAGGGAACAACCCAGATGTCCTTCATTTGACAAAGGGTAAAGAAACTGTGAACATCTATATGTTGGAACACAAACTATGATACAGCAAAATGGCTTTACACTAAATAGAAGCAGCCAGAGTTAAGGTATACCATCCTGTATGATTTCATTTATAGGAGGTTCTGGAAAAGATAACTACAGGGACAGAAAATCAGATGAGTGGGTACCAGGGTGGAGGAAGAGGTTGATTACAAAGGACCCAGGGAGCTTTCTGGGACAAGAGAAATGTTCTATATTTTGGTTTTGGTGGTAATCACATGCCTGCATGTGCTGCCAAAACTCAGAGCCAAACACAGAAAAGGGTGAACTTCACTATGTAAATTACAACTCAGTAAACCTGACTCCAAAAACCAGAGCTTTACAAATACACGTTAAAAAATCAATTTAGACAAAAAATAGGACTCTAAAAGCATTACCACTGCCAAATACAACCGCTCTAAGAAGCAAGTACCTTCCAGTCCCATCGCCTTACACTCGGCCTACATTAAGACAATTGAAATCAGACAAGCAAAGTAATGCTGTTTTTAAATCACAGAATACAGCATTTGCCTTAGCCCTATAGCATTCACTAATATTTTTAAGCAAAAAGCATTCATGAATTTAATAGTAGTCGCCAGTTTTCCAAAATTTAAAAAGTGACACCAACAAAGTCCTGACCCCCAAGGAGTTAGTTCATTCAGTGACTTTTATGGTGGACTATTTTCAATGTATTCGGTATGAGAGACTAAACCACAGGGGGCCCCTGCCAGCTTGGTGAATGGTACTTGAGCTTGGGCTAAGAACTTAGCTTTTCTTTTGTTCCCAATTCTTAAATGAGAAATAAAAACGTAAAACTCCTCACATATCTGGTCATACAAAAGCTCGTTAATTCAGTCAGAAGCCAAGGGACAGCCAGCCTGACGTCTGGACGGACATCTGCTGCTGGACCTACTGTCTGGGGTAGGCGAGTTCTTGACGCTCTAGATAAGTTCTCTAGATAACAGTGATGCATAACCTTAACTCTCCTCAAATTCTGAAACGCAAGCAGCAATGTTTTAAAGATTGTTGGGTGTGTTGTTTTTTTTTTACTTTAATAATAATTGTATTTGTTTCTCTGGCCAACTCTATCTTTTTAGAACCCAGAAAAGGGGACCTTGCAGATAAAGTGGCAGGTGCTAATCGGTACATAGGAAGCCGAAGTTAGTTTAAAAAAACAAACAGAACAAAACAAAAAACAGCATGGCCAGCAGTCACCCTAGCCTCCCACGTGCCCATGAGCCTCGCTCAGGGGCCCTCCCGGCTAAGCTGCTCAGTGGACGGGGGGGCAGTGATGACTCCCTGGGGAACACCAGACGCCCACAGTGAGCCCGCTCCACGAGCTGCAGGACCGAGTGCTTGGAGCCGCAGCAGCTTCCCGGCTTCTCCAGCCCCCGCGCCTTGGTATGCAACCAAATAGCCCATCTTGTCAATAAGATGAACTGATACAGATGGCAGTGATACCGGAGAAGATGAAATAAAAGGTGGAATACCTTGTATTTAGCCAATTCCTCTTCCAAAGTGCATTTTTCTTGTGCTTTTTCTTGCTCATTTTTATTCACCTGCCCGAGGGGGAAGGAGAAGAAGTGGGTCAGTGTTGGAGCAGCGGCAGGCGCCACTACAGCAGACGCACCCTGCGTGCAATGAATACCTACACTGCCGAGATAGCACATCCTCAGAAAAGGGGCCACTCAGGGAGTCTCTGAGGCAAAGCAGACGTCACAAACAGCCCTGCAATTAGAAAGACACGTCTGCATGTGAGACCCTGCTAGTCCTTCCTAACTAGGGAGACAGGGCTGTTCCCCCTAACCTACATTATTCACTCCCTCAGGGAGGTCAATTTCTAAAAATCTGACCCCGAAGCTAACACGAGGATGTGTGTGGACTATTAGTTAGCTTCACTAGTGCTGCGTAAGGGGATATTCTATTTGGCACAGACTATTTCACTTGCTAAAAGACAGATTAGCCACCTAAATATTTATTTAATGAGCAACTGTGACCAACTGCATCTGGGTGGTCTTTCTTGTCTTTGACACTTAAGATACAATTGAAAACACGAGGAGCTCGCCTAAACCTGCCTCCACCCACCTCTCTCTGAAGGCTCTCCTTCTCGCCCAGCAGAGAGGTCTTCTCCTGCAGCGATGCTTCCAGTTCCCCGCGCAGTCTCGCGATGGTTGATTCCAGCAGCTCCTTCTGCACCGCTGTCCTCTTCTCAGCATCCTGGGCCTTCTGGAGACACTGGTTGTGCTCGAGGACTAAGTGGTCGCTACAGGAAAGACCAAGGAGGCAGGAGAGCGGCATGAGCGTTCTCCCGCAGAGACTGATCCTCTCGCAGAGGCGGCACCATGTGCTCACAGAACTAGCTCCTGAGGGCACAGTGCCTGGCCCAGCAAATGCAGAATTAAAGGTTTCCATTAAAGATAAGAAGTACAAATGCAAGGACAAAAGATGCATAAGAAGTTGCCCACAAGTGACTTACAGATGTGCCTGGAGCTGAGTTTTCTCATTCTTAAGATTCTGCAGCTCACTTGTGATACTGGCATGGGCTGCATCCAGCAGTAAGTTTTGTTCTTGAAAAGTCTGTGTCACCCTTTTCTGCTCTACCTGAGTGTTAGAAATAATATTAAAAGCTGAGGCTCCAGAAAGTCATTTGATAGGGTTTCATTCATAACTGATCAAAGATACTGAATTAGCTTAAAAACACAAATTTTATATATAGGGTATCCCCCCAAAATATATATACACACTTTGAATAATTATAAAGGCAGTGTTTATTAAGACACATTTTCAAAATTGAGCTATCAGCTGTTAAAGTGTGTATACATTTTTTGGAACACCCTCTCTATATAAAACCTCTTTAAAAAAATTTTCATTTTAATGCCTTTCTTTGGCCCCACTCTAATTTGACAATTCTATAATTTTATAGCTGTATTAGCCAAAAAAAAATAATCAAGATTTATTATTTAACCAGCTTGCTGCAAAATTCATAGAACTCCTAAAATGAGTATATTTGTAGAACTCATAGGGCCCTCTGAGAACTTGTCTGCCTGCATATTTGGTGACTCTTCTCGATACACATACATAGGTAACAAAATCAGTGAAATTTGGAACTACTATCCCATAGAAAACGGGCACACCACCTCCAAAATCCAGCCAGCATTTATGAAGTACCTACTGTGCTATTTGCTACAGAGCATAAAAGAAAGTAACAGACACAGCCCTTGACACTGAACTGCTTGTAAGTTTATAAGAGGAAAGAAAGGTATATACTATTTAAAGAGCAAATTAGAAAGCAAACAAAGGCAAAGTATGAACTAGTGCATGACCTAGCAGTATATCTCATAAACTCATGTGTCATAGGAATTTGGAGAGTGAAATGAGAAATGTAGTTAATTTGATAATATTTCACAGATGAAGTAGATCTTATGAAAATTAAAATTTGGATGATGGCAATGGTATGAAAATATATAATCAGGATAAATCTTGGCTCTCGGTTCCTTAACTGAACAGGATTAAGTAACATCTAAAAAACTAGAGAAATGAGAAGACTTACCTGTACTTTCTCTGCTGCTTCATGAAGGGATATTATTTCAGACCTCAAATATGCATTTTTCTCATGTTCCTTGTTGAGAGACATCTGCACATTCTATAGGAGAAAACATTTTCTCTCTCTTTTACATGTATGATCTACTATTACATGCATCTCTCTCAAAATACCTGCTCTGTCCCAGACAAGAAAAACTAAAGGACTTCATTACCATTAAACCAGCTTTACAAGAAATGTGAAAGGGTCTTTTTTAAGTAGAAAAGGAAAGGCCATAACCAGAAATAAGAATAGATGAGAAAGAAAAACTTCACAGATAAAGCTAAATGTTCAATAAATACAGCAAATCAGACACTTAAAAAGCTGCTATGAAGGTTTAAAGAAAAAAGTATCAAACTCAACTCAAACAACAATTAAGTACTTTGTGTTTGCACAACATAAAAATCTAAACTATGACATCAATAACATAAATCATGAAGAGGAGGAGTAAAAATGTAGTCCTTACAGAATATACAGGGTGTCCCAAAAAATGACTACACATACTTTGAATAATTATAAAGGCAGTGTTCGTTAAAATACATTTCATTTTAAAAATTGAGCTATCAGATGTTACAGTGTATATACATTTTTTGGCACACTCTGTATATGAACTTAAAACACCTATCACATTAAAATGGAGTGCTGTAGATAACAATGATATACATATACCTCATGGTAACCACAAACCCAAAACCTTACAAGATACACAAAGAACAAAGAGGAAGGAACCTAAACAAAACACTAAATGAAAACAGCAAATTATATGGAAGAGATCAAGAAGAAAGGAACAGAAGACAACTATGAAAAAGCAAAAACAATTAACAGAATGGCAATACATACATACTTATCAATAATTACTCTAAATGTAAATGGATTAAATGCTCCAACCAAAAGACAGAGAGTAGCTGAATGGACTGAAAATCATGACTCACCTACTTGCTACTTACAAGAGACTCACTGCAAATGGAAAGACACATACAGACTGCAAGTGAACAGATGGAAAGAGATAGTCCATGCAAACAGAAATGAAAAGAAAGCTGCAATAGCATTAATTACACACCCAACATAAGAACCGCTAAATACATAGAGCAAGTATTAAATGGACATGAAGGGAGAAACCCACAGTGATACAGTAATAGTATGGGGATCTTAATGTCCCACTCACATCATGGATACATCATCCAGACCAAAAATTAGTTAGGAAATGCCCTTTAAATTGTCACACTAGACCATATTGACTTAATAGACATTCATTGAACATTTTATCCCCAAACCGCAGAATATATTTTTAAAAGTACATAAGGGACATTCTCCATCATATACCATATATTAGGCCACAAAATAAGCCTCAGTAAATTCAACAAGATTGAATTTATTTCAACCTTTTCTGACCACAGTGGCTTACAACTAGCAGGCAGGTACAGAAAGAAAACTCAAAATGAACATCAATATGTGAAAACTAAACAACATGCTATTAAACAACCAATGTATTGAAGAGGAATTCAAAAGATTTAAAAAAGCTATCTTGAAACAAATGAAAATGAAAACACCACTTTCCAAAATGTATAGGATGTGGCAAAAGCAGTTCTAAGAAAGAAGTTCATAACTATACAGGCCTACCTCAAGAAACAAGAAAATCCCAAATAAACAATATAATTCTACACCTAAAGGAACGAGAAAAAGAACAAACAAGCCCACAGTAAACAGATGGAAGGAAATAGTTAAGATTAGAGCAGAAATACATGAAATAGAAACTTTAAAAAATAGAAAAGATCAATAAAAGAAAGATCTGGTTGACAATTGTTCTGAATATGCAACTCACACCAAGTTTATTAAAAATAAAGATTTTAGAAGAATCAGGACTATAAACCAACACGAGTGAGAAACTATCACTTAGTGAAGAGAGGAAAGACACCTCAGCACTCCCCAGCCTCAGAACTTACCTTATTTTCTTCAGCCAACTTGGAGATAAGGTCGTCTCTAGAAACTAAAAACAGAGTCCACATCACTACGATGATAATAACGCAGTGCAACTACACTGAAACCACACAGTATGTTTTGATTTTCTTTCTTTTTGCTTGTGTTTTGTGGCAATAAGGAGGATACAAGTATTTCTAACACTTCTTTCTAGAGAAACTAAGTCAGGAAATTATCAAGAAACTGACCCAGAGCCACTGCTAAGGGAAATGAGGTCACATTTCACCCCATGCATAGGTGATGATGAATCTGAGAGACTTTCAGCCAGGGCCACACAACCAGAAGCTTTTTCTTCAAGAGATCCCTCTAGCAGAGGCTCACAGAGACAGGGAGGTCAGTTTAGTAGCTGTGGCAGTAACCACAGTGTAAAACAATGAGAGCTGGCTCTAAGGTAATGACAGTGGGGTGCGGAGGGCAAGCAGACTCGTGAAGTAACAAGCAGGGGTAACTGTCTGGTCGTGGTGGGGGACAGGTAGGACAAAGGCAACAGACAGATGAATCCAAGAAAATATCTAGCATTCAGACTGGGGCAGCAGGGAAGACGGTGAGGGGCAGGTTTGGGGACAGAACGAACAAGGACCGTAATACTTGTGTCTTCATCATGCGTTCTGAGGCAGCTGAAAGGCACCATGTATAGATGTTTAGTTGGCAGTAACAGTCCATCTGGAGCTCAGGAGGATTTTGTGTGGAGAAAAAAGACTTTCAACTGCAGAGCGTATGTAGGGTGAAAATAAAACCAAAGACTGAAAGAGGGGAACAGTTTTAGTCCCAGCTATCCTCTTTACTGTGAGTCCTTGGATAGAGATCTTATTTTTTTAAATGGCTTCTATTTTCTTATCTTTCTCACAAGGCTGCTGGAAGGCTCCAATGAGATACTGCGGTAGCACCATACAATGTAAGACATTTTTGTAGCCATGCAGTCATAGGAAGACAGAAATTATCTTGGGGCATCATCAGTGAGAATGTCACTGAATAACTCACTACTCAACAACTACCAGGAAAAAGCATACTTTCTGCTAAAGCAGTAAGTCAAAACCCTGAATGGGTTGCCGTTTGCTCTGTTTTTCATAATTTTCATTTTCCCTTTTGGTATTCCCTGCCCCCACCACAGCCAGCGAGCAGAGAAGGCACACTAGCAAGAACACTGGGCCTGGAGTCAAGAGATCCAGGTTCAGCCACATTTCACCATTTATTCCTTCTGTAACTCTGGGAAGCATGCATGTTACATGAGGTCATTACTGTGAAAGTTCTGTGTAAACCACTGAAGTGTATTCATATGTGAGGCACAGTCCTGTAACTCTGTGATCTCTCGAGCCAAGACTATCTGAAAACTACTTTACAACTATGTATTAAAAACAGTAGCCCTAGCTGGTTTGGCTCAGTGGATAGAGCATCAGCCTGTGGACTGAAGGGTCCCAGGTTCAATTCTGGTCAAGGGCACATGCCCCAGTTGGGAGCTCGATCCCCAGTAGGGGGCGTGCAGGAGGCAGTGGATCAATGATTCTCATTGATGTTTCTATCTCTCCCTCTCCCTTCCTTTCTGAAATCAATAAAAATATATTAAAAAAAATAAAAATAAAAGCAGCAGCAGGGTAAGGGCTGATGGGCTGAAGAAGCATGACTCTGAGAAACCTGGGATCAAGTCTAGACTCTTCCATTTCTTAGCTCTGACCCCTCTAAGGACACGGTTTATGCATCTGTACAATGAGAAGATTAATCTAAGCTCCAAGGCACCTTACATCCATTTCTATAAATAGAGGTTAACCAAAATAAACTGGTAACTTGAAGAATGGTGAGTCTGACATGATAAATGATTAGAATCAGTTCGTTAGCAAGGATTAATGGCTTTATTTCCTTATTAACATTCCATTATCAAATATTCAATCTAGATTCTAGAAACCAAATGTTCCCAAGTCCACAAATGCTTAAATAAACTTGAAAAAATATCTAAATAAAAATAGTTTACAATTAAGAGGGTCACCAACATTCTCTTTTCTCAGTGCCACAGATAGAAAGGAAATCAGCTTTTTTTACATTCAGGCCCATGGGAAATACTAATGACACTGGCCACTTCAAGAATTTGGGATCTTAAGAGTTTTTGCATAAAATCTCAAAAAACTAACTACAGTGTAATTTCTAGCACCCATTCCCATACTTAGGTCAGACTTGAGCTGTAAGACAGCAGCCTCCAACTCTCCTTTCTTTTGTTGCTCCTGTGCCAGTAATTCTTGAGTGTTCTGTATAGAACTGCGTAGGGACAGGCAGTTTTGCTGCAAAATTTGTACCTGAAATTGTACAAGAAAAACTCCTTTTCTGTAAGGTAAAGATTCTAATAAACTACCTTATAGCACATGTGTGAGGCATCACTGGAGGAGAAGGGAGTTCACCTCCACGTTACAGTTGAGATCTCCACAGAGGCGGGGCCTCAGCCGTGCTGGCCAATGGAGCTCCCTGTGCACACCACACAGTAGGCACACTCACAAGTGACTGTCGAGCTCTTGAAATGCAGCCAGAGTGAGTGAGAAACTGAATTTTTAATTTTTAAAAAATTTTAATTTAAATTTAAATAGCCACGTCACTCGTGGCTACCATACTGGCAGTGCAAGTCATAGCAATAAAGGACCACTTACAAATTCCTTAGGAATTCTCTTTGTAATTCTATTGTGCAGGACAGCCATCAAAATAATTAAGTTAAAATAATGGATAACATAATAATTAAGTTATTAATTGTTAATTAAATAATGATTAGTTAAAGTAATATTAGGTTAAAGATTATATATTCCCATGATAGGTATTCAACTGAGCCACTCGGCCAGGGTATAAGTCTGCATTTTTACTAATTGCCTTAAATTGCTCAGAATTGAAAATATTCTAAATTACAGATAGGTACTCCAAATAACAAGTATGATAAAGGCAAAAACAGTATATTAAAATAAATAGTGAGACTTGAAAACAGACCTGTAAACACATCCCTGATTATTTTACTTATTGGTATTTTCGGCTCTAAGTATTAGCTCAGTTTAATTTTTATTTCCTATCCACATCACATACAAATACCATGAGGCCAGGGTAATGCCTTCTAAGGTCAAACTCTGGAATAGAGATTAATGATGTGGTGGGAAGGATCCTGTCCCAGGAGCTAAGCATTCACCTCTCAAAGCTTGAGGCAAATTAATCTCTCTGGTCCTCAGCTCCCTCATTTATAAACTGAGTGTCAGACTGAATGATAGCAGATCCTTTCTTATTTAAAATATTTAAAATAGTAGTAACACAAAGAAAAGTTAATAATTTAATAAATCTAAAGGAAATTATCAAAACTATAGGCTAATGGGTAAAATGGTCAGCTTTTCTCTCTCCTAAACATAAGGAGAGGAAAGATGTCTACCTGCTTGCGTTCCACCTCCACGGCTGCCCCCATCTCTTGTATTTGGAGCAGCATGGCCGATCCAGAGCTCTCAAGAGAAGTCCTCCGGCACTTTTCCTGAGACAGCTGTCTCCGCAGCTACAGAGCAACAGTGCAGTTAGGCAAGACCCAGGAGCATCAGAGCAGCTTAACAAAGGTCAGAGTCACTTGGGAAGTCTGCCAGACATGCCATCTCACCCCCAAACATCCTTCACTAGCTTATGACTACTCAGAAACAGGCTTCTGTTTTTCTCTAATGTGTAATCTTCCAAGAAATAGAGTCACATTTGTTGTTCTTATCCTATAGTGTAAGTCTGTTTCCCAAATTTCAGGTCAAGACTCATTAACAAGCTGCAAGCAGCGCTTGGAAAAGGAAAAACGCAGAATACAAAGCAAGTATGAGAGCACACAGCAAAGAATAAGAAACAGTAAGTACCGCTTCATAAATGTCTGTGTACATGTACGTGTGGGCAGTGTTGCAGTGTAAATAGATATCTTAGAATGGGCTGTTGTGAAAAAGTTTGAAAAACACTAATATCATACCTTAGGATATGGATTTTCTGTGTTTCTTTCTGGCTATCTATTTTTAAATCTTATTTCCCTATATTTTGATTTCCTCATCTGTATATTTTCATCCTGTAGTATTATAAACATACTTCTGAAAGCTTATTTCATTCTGTTTTGAGATTTAAAGGTCTAAACAAATACTGAAGTAACTTCAATAGCAGACAATACTGACACTCAAGAATTGGGGTCCACTACCTTATTCTCTCAATAAATGACAGTAAAGTGAATCAGAGATAAAAGAAAGAGTCTCTTCTATCATGAGGTAAGAAGATTCTTTCCAGCTTAAACTGGGAATTGCAACATGCCATTGATTTTATGAGTCATATTAATATTGAGGTTTCTAGGCCACTGTGTATACTGAGTAATTCTTCTGACTATTTTCAGCTGCAAATTTTTAGACCAACAACTTTTAGCAGCCACCTGCTTCACAATTCCCAATCAACAGAGTTTTATCTCCTAAAACTCAGGCTGAAATGGAGGTTTCACAGTAAAATTAGATGAGCAGGCTGACTAAAAGCTTTTTACTTTAAACACAACTGCAGTTTGAAAGGTCTTTGTATGACGGTGCTCAGTTAGTTACTCTAGTAACGGGCAACCTCATGGATTCTGCAGTAACCGTTTCCCTCCGGGCTCTGCTTGTGGCTGTATCGAGGCAAAAGGAAGTCTGACTCCAAAAGGCAGGCACTTTCACTTAAACGTCATGTGACGTATTTTTTAACTCCTCCTAATACACAGTCACATATTTCCTTCTTCAAAGGTTTCTGTTCATTCTACTTTCTTGACTTTTCTCATGCAATTCCAATGCCCCCTGCACCCTCCAGCATCTTTTTATCTTACCTCCTGAACTTTAAGGTTCATTTTACGCTTTGTGGTCTTCAGCTCCTCTTCCATAATGGCTGCATTCTTCTAAAAGTAGACGAAGGAAGGGTTCTAAGTGATCTGCAATGGCAGAGAGTAACTATCTAGACTTCTGTCTGGCAACCTATCAATGCTATTCTGAATACAGTTATCAATACTTCTCATTGTGAGTCTGAAGCCATTTTGATGAGATTATTACTTTGGTTCATGACTTCTATAATTTTTCCGTCTAGATCATAAAAAGGGATTAGTCACACTCACTTCCTATGTATGATTTAATAACTGGAGGAGAGCCTGGGAACTGATAGAAATTTTTCTTACGGAGCATATTCCTACTTCTTTAAGTACTATACTCTGCTAGGCTCAAGATGACGCATGCTTAGGAGTTCAGGATGAAAAACACAGCTTTCACAATGGATTCTCTTCTATATTATTACTAAAGGCAGCACGTACGTGAAACCTCAGGAGTTGTCCTGGTCCTCTTTCCTACCTCAAGGCCATATCCTAGCACATCTATCTCCTCAGAACATCCCCTTCTTAAATGCCACGACCCTGACTCAGAACCGGGAAGGCTCACGCCTCCAATAATGCAATGCGCTCCCCAGTCTTGCCCGCCTCCCCTCTCCTCTCCTGACTTCCCCTGTAATCAATGCCCCACACTTCTGCCAGATTAGTGTTCCTGACGTCACTGCCGTATCCAAAACTTTAATCACCCCTCCAATCAAACCCGACTACTCATTCTTGATTCTGAGACCCTCTGTAGCAGTGGTCGCCAACTGGTGGTCCGCGGAGCACTGGTGGTCTGTGAGGACCGCAAGGTTGGCGCCTGCTGCTCCATAATGTGACCCTGAGCCAACTTCCAACTTATTTCCCACAGACAAATGTTCACTCCTGTCAGGCTAGTTTATGCATTTCCCCCTAACTGCACCCAGGGGAAAGATCTAGGTTCAAACCTGGGTCATGGGAAGAAGACAGGGAAGTATGATCTTGGAGAAGTGCCTTCTCTTGGGTCCCCAGTACTCTAATCATTAATATGGGGACAATAATATCCTACATCAACAGGTTTTGCGAGGATTAAACAAAATAACCTGTTCAACATCTATCACACTGCCTGGCCTGTGGCGGGAAAACAAAATTGTTAGTTTATTTTCCTTGTCTTTACTCTTTGCTGCCTGTGTGTGTGCGACTTGAAATGCCTCACTTCACCACTTTGTCTTCTAAAACCTTTCTGGAAGCCTACCCTGACCTATTCTAGAGGAAAAGATAGGATATATGCACCCTCTCAAACCCATCCAACACAAAACTCTTCAATATTCGCTTACTGCCCTATACTTGTCCATTAACATTTCTACGTCTTTATTTTGTGTCTGTTTCATTTTTCAAGCTATGCCTTGTTCTCCCAGGTGGCAGAGAAGCCCTTAAAGAGCACAGACTACCTCATACCGCTGGGCCCTCAGCCGTATGCACAGTGTAAGGCTCTATAAATACTCAATTACTGATAGCACACCTCGTTTAAGTTATCCATGTAGAGACATTTTAAATGTCGAGAATCCTCACGTCAACACCACCTATTTGTAAAAGTCAGTCTGACAGGCCTGTTGCCTCCTCCAACCAACTCCTAGCGCAAGTGTGTGTGTGTCCGAGCTCTCGACCCAGACCTTTGTCTCCGAGGCCATCTCCAGCGTGGCAGTCAGCCTCTGCACCTCGTCCTGGGCCTTGTCTTCCTCCTCTTTCACGTCTCTTAGCTGCTGGCGCAAATTCAGCACTTCCAGGTGCAACAGCTTCAGGTCCTGGGAGTGCTCCTCCTGCATTGTGTGCAGTCGGTCCTTCAGAAACGCTGCCGGAGCACGGGAGGGTCAGAGCGCAGCGGGCGCTCGGGAAGGAAAAGCACCGTCCACTCATCAGGCACGCACACAGCACCACCCTCCCACGGCCCCTTCTCTCTACCTGCTTTCTGTGGGTGCATGTCCCGCTCAGTCTGCAGACAAAAGATATTCATCTTCAAGGACTGGATGAGGCTTTCCAGGTGGCACATTCGATTCACCAGAAACTCACAGTTCTTCCATAGAATATCCGTTTTTCCCGAACAAGTTACTTCACTCTGGATAGGACTAGTGATGTTCTGGTTCTTAGGTGCTTCTAAACACTCTGGGGTTTCAAACTGGTTTCTGGACAAAGATCCCAAAACAACAAAATTATGCAATGCAATGGGTACGACCGGGATTGCAACCAGCGAGTCAATGCACTATTTCTACTAAGAAAAAAAAAATCACACTTAGTTAACAAGCAACTGTTATTCCCTCCAAGATTAAATTTAGAGAGCACTATTAAGTAAAAACTGTGTGGATGGGCAAAGATCACTGACTTTTTAATGGCTGCTTATTTCAATATGAACTTGTCATAAACTTTTTGTATGTAAAAAGCAGCGATACATAAAACATGGTAAAGTCTAATTCTGTAATAGTGAACTAAGAATTAAAGTTAGCATGAAAGCAATATCCTTACATTTTAAAAAAATATTTAAACAAGGCAAGAACAAACACTCCTTTTCTGTTCCTTCCTACTCAACATGTATAAACATTTAATCTTTAACTGCTGAAGAGTTCTGTACTCTATGGGTGCTATAATACCAACTAGACTAATTTAGGTCTTTGAGAGGCACACAGGAAATACAGAGGCACACTCAGAGGTATTGCAGGTCTGGTTGCAGACCACAACAATAAAGCAAGTACTGCAATCAAGTGAGCTGTAATCCTTTCGCTGGTGGAGGGACTAGCCTTCAGTTTAAAAAAAAAATGCATTATCTAGGGAGTGCAATAAAATAAAGTGCAATAAAACAAGGTATGCCTGTGTGTACTTTTAAATAAATCATACCAGTAAATCTGATATTGGGTGTTTTTGCACCTAGATTTCTCAGGCCATTGATAATCCAACATTTCATGGTAATAACTTCTTTAGCAGCACAAGGGGAGAAAAAAAAATTTTTTTAAATTCTAAATTATAAAATTTTAAGACCTAAAAATTTAGCCATTTCATTGGGGGGTGCGTGCAGGAAGCAACCAATGTAACTCTCTCACTTCGATGTCTCTTTCTCTCTCCCCTCCCCTCCCCTCTCCTCTCTTCCTCCCTCCCTTTCACTCTCTCTAAAACTCAGTAAGAAAAATGTCCTCAGGTGAGGATTAAAAACATTAATAGGACGAGGAATATCACAAACTGGTGACAGGGCTGGG
>NW_006293349.1:7000697-7002080 GCF_000327345.1 Myotis davidii | reverse complement strand
TATGGTTGCAGACCACAACAATAAAGCAAGTACTGCAATCAAGTGAGCTGTAATCCTTTCGCTGGTGGAGGGACTAGCCTTCAGTTTAAAAAAAAAATGCATTATCTAGGGAGTGCAATAAAATAAAGTGCAATAAAACAAGGTATGCCTGTGTGTACTTTTAAATAAATCATACCAGTAAATCTGATATTGGGTGTTTTTGCACCTAGATTTCTCAGGCCATTGATAATCCAACATTCCATGGTAATAACTTCTTTAGCAGCACAAGGGGAGAAAAAAAATTTTTTTAAATTCTAAATTATAAAATTTTAAGACCTAAAAATTTAGGTCTTTTAATTTACAATAAATCTGGGAAAAGAAAATGACCGTCTTAATGGCATGAATCAAGGTGAGATGTCCAGCTAACCTAATAAAGTCAATTTTTGATTTACAAAATAAGAACCAAGCTTTTTTCTCATTACACAAAAAATTACATGTTGTGTTTAAATCAGGTGTCGACAGTAAACGGGATATCGAGTATCTGTTTAGGGGGATCGTGGTAGTAGCTCTCTCACAGGATGCAACTGGAAGCTATTATTTCTCAGTTCTTTTGTAAACACCTGTTCCGTCTGCCAAACAGCGCACCCGTGACTCCTTATTAACAACCAGTGACGCGAAGTTCTTCGGCCTGCAGCGAGCGAGTTCATGCCCACTTGTTACCTTTTTTCACTGAAGTCCAACATGATTAGGTCATCCCTCAGAGAACTGGTCTGTTCCTCCACGATCCTCATCCTCTGCTCCAGGACTGTGACTGTTTCAGAAGCTGTAGCACTGATGTGGGTTGGAGAGACAACGGGTCTGGTTATCGTAGCTTCTATGTGCACCTGAGATTAAAGTCACGACGTTAGTGCAGTAGCTTCTATTATTTATCCACACAGCCGCCGCCCCTTCCTGCAGTGGCACCGCACGCCCCTGTCCTGTTGAGCTCCGAGGTGGTCATGTGTCCTGTTTTGGTCAATGAAATGTGGGTGGACCTTAAAGAGCTAACTTGTCCTTCACTGTCTCCATCTCTCCCTGCCTCCCCGCCTTTGCACGAGATGGGCAACATCCCCGACAGGGCCTGCCAATCCCAGAGGGAAGATGACATGAAGCACAACCATGACATTCAGTGCGACTGAGCAATAAGCTTATCCTATATAATAAACAGGGAACATGCAAATTAACCCTCACGCCCTCACAAGATGGCTACCCACGACCAGGCCCGCAATGGGGCTAGTGAGGGACAACCAAACGACTGAACAGCAGGCTGCCTGGGGTGACCAGTCTGGCAGGTGGGGGGGGGGCAAGAGGGGCAACCAGGCTGGCAGGAGGGGCAGATGGGGGTGACCAGGTCAGAAGGTGGGG
>NW_006293349.1:6997204-7000007 GCF_000327345.1 Myotis davidii | reverse complement strand
ATCCGGCGGCGCGCCCGGGACGCGCAGCCCCGTGACCCGGATGACGACAGGGCGGCATTATGCCCGCACGCGGGGCACGCCGGGACATGTAGTTTCCCCCCTCCCCTCCCGGAGTCCCAGATCCGTCTCCTTCTGCAGTTAGCGGTCGGGTCCCCGCGAACGCGCGGCGTTTGGGTGATTCGGCGAACACACCCCCTGCGGCAGGTGAGAGTCCGAGATCAAAAAACGCTTTCCCTCTTGATTTTCAGGCAACTTCTGAACAGAAAAGAACACATATAGTTTATGAGCATAAAAATGGGTAAACATACCGAGTTCACACATTCTTCCCCTTAAAGGAAGAAAACCGAGCTCCTTTTCATCCTCGCCTGTGCTGGCCAGATGGGGAGGAAAGCGTATGAATCTGCTCGCTTGTCTTGTGTCCCTTCCGTGTAATCCATGTCTTGTAAGTGAACAGATATTTCTGAATCTGTCAGTAGCTAAGACACGAAAAAAAGTATTGAAAATAAAGCTGCAGCCGTTTCTTGGTTCTGCTGTCAGATTGGGGATTCACACTTAACCTGGAGCTTTCTACGGCGAAAAGACACGTTTCACGAGCTGCACAGAACACCTGTTACCACCGCCAGGCCGATCCTTGGGGCGCAGATGAGCAGAACCTCAGCCCTCAAGTGAATGCAGTCAGGTCCCGATGGGTCCTCCTTTGCTTAGCCAGGGCCTGACTGCATCGATCTGGTTATCCGATTTCCTGCGGTAGCTGCGCCTCAACGCGAGAGGGAGAGAATGTCCATCAAACCACAGCTGTGAGACATGGTCATGCGACGGCGAGCCCCTCCGCTGAGAGAGAGAGGAGCGCCGCAGACACTGTTCAGAGGAAGGGGCCCAACCAAGCTTTCGGTAGGAAAAGTGGGGGGAGTAGTTTGGGGCGCCAATGCAAAAAGCAATTATCCTCTTGGCATGTCCGTTTTCTCTTGCAGTGACCTCTGATTTAGCTGCAGAGCTGAGGCACATAATCCAAACACTTCGAGGTAATGAGAGTTTTCACCTTCTCCTCCAATCTCCATATGAAGCAGCAGTCAGGGAGCCGTATTGATTAAATTTAGTGCCTTTCTTTTTCTCTACCATCCAGCAAACCATATAAGCACTTAACTCAAGCGCTTACAGCGTTAGAGAAATAATATGGTCTTCCGTAAACTAATTCATCTTCTAGAGGACCAGTCTGGATACCCAAGAATTCATTACATTAGAAGTTTGTTTTATTGTTTTAAGTGCCCGCTTTTTCCTGATTTCCCTCTTGGTTTTCAATTGATAAAATATTTTTAAATTGTTGACCCCATTCAAATAACAAGATCTTTTCACATGGATTCCATGTGGATCACAGCTGGTTTTCCAAACACCCTTCCCAGTGAATCCTTCATGTTACTAAAATGATTTTAAGAAGGTAAATCTGATTCTCAGTCCCTTGCTTAAAGAAGCATTTAAAGGCCCCCCTTTGAACTAGTAGTTTTCCATCGAACAGGATGAAGCCCAAACTGCTCACGGCTTCAGCCTAATTCACCAGCCTCATCTGCACCTGGCCCCCCAGGGGAACCTGGAATTCAAGCCTAACTGGCAGACCTTTGTGCTTGCAGACTCTGTGCCCTCTGCTAGGCTTGCCCTGCCTTTTGTCAGTCTGGTGAACTCAACAGAAATGTTACCTCTTCTGTGAGGCCACTCTATTCCCTCCCAAAGTACTTACTTATTTCACTGCCTTATAATTGTCGGTGTGTCTTATCTCCCCTTAATTAGACTGTAGGCCAGCGGTTCTCAACCTGTGGGTCACGACCCCTTTGGTGGTCGAACGACCCTTTCACAGGGGTCTCCTAAGACCATCCTGCATATCAGATATTTACATGACGATTCATCACAGTAGCAACATCACAGTTATGAAGTAGCAACAAAAATAATTTTATGGTTGGGTGACAACATGAGGAACTGTATTGAAAGGGCCAGAAGGTTGAGAACCACTGCTGTAGGCTATTTGAGGACAGGAGTTTTGTTGTTTTTATTTTGATCTTTTTATTGTCGACACCAAATACAACGCCTGGCACACAGTAGATGCCTGGTAAGTCCTTGTTACACGAGCGAATTAGCGAATACATTTTGAACACTTCGACGAAAGAAGCTTTGTCTCATTCCCTTGACTATTTGCATATTCAGTCTGGAGGCAGGGAAAAGGCGTGTGCTTTCTCAGCAATGGGTTGACATTGCAGATACACCAATGATAGCAGAGTTACCCACAACCATCTCCCCTCGGAGTCGCAAAAGTGCTCTGTGGATAAAGAAGTGCAAACACACAAAATTTAGTTTCCGTATCTTGTGGGGACAATGGGACATGAGAATGCAAATTCACTAACTGGTTTCTCACCTCACGTGGACAGCCAAACCTTTGCTAAGTATTAGCTCTAGGTGTGAAGATTAGAATTTGGAGAAGTCTCTTAGTTTTTAATAAGCTGGTGAATTGGTCCAGGGCTGCGAAGATGCCATCTGTTAGTTGAATTCGTCTTTGGTAATAATCCTATATAATAAAGAGCTAATATGCTAATTAGACCAGACGGTAGAGCTACCTTCCAGAACGACCTTCTGGACGACCTTCTGGAACGACCAGTGGGTGGGGCCAAGGGGAGGCAGGGCTGAGAGGCAGCCAGGGCTGTGAGAGCTGAGCGCCTTGCACAAATTTCGTGCATTGGGCCTCTAGTGCTTCTTATAAGATCTCTGCCAGCAGGTACACCAATAAAACTTTGTGAAAGTAGATTCTACACCAAACAAG
>NW_006293349.1:6994829-6995852 GCF_000327345.1 Myotis davidii | reverse complement strand
GCAAAAAAATCAGTTTATATATCTTATTTCTCTGGATCTGTTTATTGCTATAGTTCTACGATTTCTTTATAGATATTTCTTAATTATTTGTGGACACAGATGGTACCTTGCTACAATTGTGGTAGCCCCCTACAGAATATAAATATATATTCCACTATAAATATTCAAATTGAGATTAAGGGATCACTTGGATATCTTGGTGAAACAATTTAGATGGAAAACCAAGTAGCATTGTTTCTCTTCTGGCCATCCACAATAGAGAAATAGAGAAATCCATATGCATGTTGCTTTCTTCATTGTTTCCCCATAACCATCAGTACAGAAGACCCACAAGGTAACACATCCAATCGCACATATTGACAATAAAAATCAAGCTCCTACATTAGCTCTAAAGCACATATTGTCCCTTGAAACCTTTGACAGCTTGGCTGGTTTCATTTTTTACCCTCAGATACTCTCTTCCTGGAAAGCACCCTGGCTTCCTAAAATAGGTATTCATGGAAAACACTCTCTCGCGCTATAGTGTTACCAAGAATCAGTTTCTTTACTTGCATAAACTGAACATCTCAATAAAGTAAAAAAGTCTGCGGTTTCATCCTATGTAATAAAAGGCTAATATGCAAATCGTCCCCTCGGGAGTTCGACCGCTCGCTATGATGTGCGCTGACCACCAGGATTATGAATAAGGGAAGAACATGAATGTTACCAGTACATTTAATAGGTTACCATAACATATCTGGTTTAGTTCTTTAGATTTTGTAGTCAGAATTTAGAAGAATATTGTGTATTGTGTAAGTTAAGGAATTGTATAAATTACATAGCAATGTTTTTGTGGTGTTATAGCAAGTGACCAAAAGATTTGAAAAAGAAAGGGTATTGGGGTGATTTCTAAGAAGTAGGAGATTTGTTTTGGGATAAAAAATGTTCTAAAAGTGGTTGTGGTGATAGATGCACATATACTTTGCATATGCGAAATACAATAGAATTACACACATTCAATGTGTGAATTATATGGTATTTATT
>NW_006293349.1:6986454-6994693 GCF_000327345.1 Myotis davidii | reverse complement strand
GTGGCTCAGTGGGTAGAGCGTCGGCCTGCGGACTGAAGGGTCCCAGGTTTGATTCCGGCCAAGGGCATGTGCCTTGGTTGCGGGCACATCCCCAGTAGGAGGTGTACAGGAGGCAGCTGATTGATGTTTCTCATCGATGTTTCTAACTATCCCTCTCCCTTTCTCTCTGTAAAAACTCCCTCCCTCTCTCCTTTCCTTGTTAATCTTATATTAGGATATTCTTTCCATTGCTTTTCAGAGAGTGGAAAGGAGAGAGGGGGAGGGAGAAAGGGAGGAGAGAGAGAAACATCTATGTGAGAAACTTCAATTGGTTGCCTTCTACACATGCCCTACAGGGGCCCAGGGATCAAACCTGTAACCCAGGCACATGCCCTTGACTGGAATTGAACCCGTGACCCTTAGGTGTGTGGGCTGGTGCTCTAGCCGCTGAGCCACAATGGCCAGAGCGCCATCTCTTGTTCTTTGAAACTTCCCATATCTCTGTAAAATTCCTTCATTCCCTTGCTCTCATTACCCTGTTGAGTGTGTCATCAGCTTGTTGCTGGGATCCTACCCATATTAGGATTGAACCATAGTATATCTTGCATCTGGACATACACACATAGAGAAAAATGTTACCAAATCCCGGAAATTAAAAAAAAAAAGGATGGAAATGATATGCACCAACTTCAGGTAGTGGTTATTTTTAGAGGAGAAGAAGGAAGAAAGTGAGAATTAGGGTTTATTTAGCTATATATAAACTGTCATCGTTCTAAAAAATAGTATCGAACAAACAAAAACTAAAATAAATATGGCAAATAATTAGTGCTTTTTAAAAATCAGTGATGGACAC
The DNA here is from genome assembly GCF_000327345.1 of Myotis davidii. Lineage (NCBI taxonomy): Eukaryota > Metazoa > Chordata > Mammalia > Chiroptera > Vespertilionidae > Myotis > Myotis davidii. Next base: position 6,993,861 of record NW_006293349.1, on the reverse strand, counting down.
AATAAAAAAAAAGGATGGAAATGATATGCACCAACTTCAGGTAGTGGCTATTTTTAGAGGAGAAGAAGGAAGAAAGTGAGAATTAGGGTTTATTTAGCTATATATAAACTGTCATCGTTCTAAAAAATAGTATCGAACAAACAAAAACTAAAATAAATATGGCAAATAATTAGTGGTTTCTAAAAATCAGTGATGGACACATGCACATCTCTTTTCTCTTTTGGAAAAATTAAGAAATGGAATGAAATTAATCTTATTTCAGACTGAAGCCTGTTGGTAAAAGAACCTCCTCTGTGGGATAGGTTGGGGGGACATATGAATGGAGATTTGGGGTACAGGGACTAAGGGAGGGAAAACTCAGCCTGAACATTGAAGGAGCCTGTACTTATTAAAAACAATTAGCTGAGTCTATCCACAGAGCAGCAAAGCTGAGCTCCTGTTGTTCCCGGGAGATGATGTGATGACATCCCTCATCTTCCTTAGAGTTCTCATGGCAACAGTGTCTCGGGGACATACCGGCTCTTGCGCAGTGTATATGCAAACAGCCTGCGAGTAGATTTAACCTGGAGGCTACCCCAAGGAGAAGTGTCTACCAGCCCCGGCTGCTTCGGGTTTAGAGAGGAAAAGAATCCAGGAACAATCCTGTCAGCAGCAAGAGAGACGGTGAGGCTGGCCGGGACTGGCCATTAGAGGTGTTTGCTTTAAACCCTCACTTCCCCAGCTAGAGGCAGTTTTGCTCACTATTCTATGGCTCCAGGTCTCTCTCTGGGCTCCTGGAGAAGTCTCCTGTGGAAGTGGTGGGCTCAGACTCTATGTTTTCTGGACCTCTTCTGATGTTTCATCGTGTCTATCACACACATAGTCCCTGACTACACCCGCGGGAAGTGAGGGTTTAAAGCAAACCTCTAATGGCCGGCTGCTGGTGTGGGATGGACTCCACTTCCATCTTGTAGGGCAAGGTCCCTGATTGATGGAGGTCTAAGCCAATAAGCCACTCTATCCCGGCCATCATCTAATTTAAACCAATGGGACCTCAGGAGACCTTGCTGGGGCTTCGGGAGAAGGAGGTGTTCGCTCTGCCTATGGGCTTAGGGTAAGAAGGGTGCAAGGGAGATGGGGCTGTGCAGCCAGCTTGCTATCGTGAGAGGAGCCAGCCTGGTGATGAAGTCCCCAGGCGGCCGAGGCCCCCCGGGTCCAGCGTTCCAGGTAGACCTGGGGTCAGGCTGTGGCCTGTGGATTCTCCCCTCGGGCCTCCAGAGAAGGAGGCCTGATGATACCAGGACTTTTTGGTGCAGTGAAGGTGACTGCAGCCTCTGACCCCCAGAGCTGCAATGTAACGTGTGTGTGTGTGTGTGTGTGTGTGTGTGTGTTGAAGCCATTACCTTTGTGGTAGTTTGTTACAGCAGAAATAGGAAACCGATACACTACTTCCGGTCAAGTCCATGTCCTGTTGCCAGGGAAAAAGGCTTTCTTTATTAGTTTCTCGGAGTGGGAGGTCATACGCTTGTGGGATGCTATGTGTTCCCCAAACCCATTGCTGCTTCGGGACAGCCAGGTTACAGTCTCCTCATCAGTATGCCTCTTCTAAAAAGAGAATGACCAAAAATAAAGTAAAATTAAACAAAAATAAAAAGAGAATGGCCTTCCTCCGCGCACGTTCATCTGGGACCGAGCGGGATGAAAAGTCCCCGCCTTGCCAGGGCACCCGTTCTCTAGCTCCTACGTGATGCATCGTGTCGGTGGCAATACTGGGGGCAGAGGGGACTAATAACGCCTCGGTGTGCCACAACTTGAATTAACGAAACATAATGCAGTTGCACCTGGATTTCAGAAAGTGGGTGAGAGAGTTCATAACTTTGTCAGAAAACCTCCCCCAGGAAGTGTGATTGTCATGAAGAGGAGGGTTTAAAGAGGGATATTTCACAATTTCCATCACAGCGTAGTTTTCTCATGTTGTTGTTACATACTGAACACTCTGGGGGATTTTGTACGTTGAGTATCTTCATTGAAGTTGTAATAAGCCAGATTTTCCCCAAAAGGTGCTTCTTATGAAGGCCATGAATATTTTCCTGTTTGTTTTGAAAATGGGTGCGATAAATCTTATGTAAATCAACTGAACCAAAGCCATCTAGGCCTAAGATAATAAGCTACTATAGTTATTAGAAACAATTCCACGTAGTACTCAGAGAAGTGACTCTCCTTTAGAAGGTCAAGGCAAAAAGTAATGAAAGCCTTCATTGCGGGGGTGTTTCTCACTAGTGACGGTTCTGCACGTTGTTTAAACAAAGTCCCTCTGGCCTGGTAACTGTTACCGGGTAGGACGGAGTTCACAAGATAAGCGCTGCTTTTCATCGACAAGCCAGAGGCGCCATATGTTGGCTGGTAGGCTGAGTACACAATGCTTGTCCCCACTCGTCAACATGGGGACAAAGTAAACAGAACCGCAATGGCCACGGGACACATCTTTGTCTACATGCAAGGCTGTGGGGAACTCTGGCCTTGGCGTCGGGGCCGCTGGTGCCATTAGGCGGCCTTGAGTTTGGTTTATAATCTTCCTCCAGTCGAGGGAACTCTCTCCAGAAGTAGCCCGGTCTAAGACATTATTTCTAAGAATTTTTGTGAATGGGATTAGAGTGTTACCATTATGCTTCATCTGAAAGACGTCCAGAGAGCATCAGAGACGAAGGTAAAATAGTTGTGATGCTGGACTTGATTATTTCAGACAATGTCATTCCAGAAGCATTAGTACTGATAATGGACACCCCATTGGAGAAGCATGTTTGGTGGTAGTTGGTCAGTAGATCTAAAGTGTTGTCCAAAAAAGGGGAGCTGTAGTTCTAGAAGTGGTGCTGATAATTAAAAAAAAAATTGAATTGAAGTATAATGCAAATACAAAATGTGCACCCTTATTATAAATGTACTAAGGGCCTGGTGCACGGATTTGTGCACTGGTGGGGGGGCATGGCCTGTGGGGATCGCCCACTTTGGGAGCAGCTGCTCATCCCGGTCAGCCAAGCAGTGTTCCCACTGTCCCACTGTGGGAGCATACTGACCACCAGGGGGCAGCTCCTGCATTGAGCGTTTGCCCCCTGGTGGTCAGTGTGCGTCATAGCGACTGGTTGACCAGTCGTTCTGGTCGTTCCACCGTTCAGTCGCTGGGCTTTTATATATATAGATAACTTGATAAATTTTACACACTAATCCACTTGTAGACCTAGCACCCAGATTAATAAAGAGAACACGGTTCCTCAGCATCCCCCCTTGTGGCTTTCTTCCAAGTCATACACCCCCAACCCAAGGTAACCACTGTCCTGACTAATAAATGGAATTGATCAGCTTTCCTTGTTTTGTACTTATATAACTAGAAACATACAATCTATGCTCTTTTGTATCTGTCTTCTTCCACTCAACTTTGTACTTGTGGGATTCACTCATATTGTTACTTAGTTTTCACTTGTTCATTCCCCTCATTTTATATATGCCCTGTGAGTACTGCTTGTTTTTGTTGTTCATGTAGGCATACACTTCAAGTGTATAAGAGCAATTCATTATGTCTGAATAAATTCACATGAAAACCCTTAAAAATATCCAGTCCTCTGGTTCTAACTCTGTTTCCAATGATGCGAACCTCTGATCTGTAATCTGAGACTCTAAATGGAATTATCCATGAGGAGGAAGAACTCTGAGCTGATGGCCTAGCGGTTCCTGGTGCCAGAGATTTCTTTCTGCCAGTTAATAAATGGAAGTCTGGAAATATAATTCAGTGTCCTATGAGTTTGTTTGGCATGAATGGATTCCTGATGGCTGTGTCATCCTCCAGGTGAATTAATAAAAATCGAAACAACCTGAGCCTCTAAAACAGAGATATAAACTCTCAATGAATCTAGGTTTGAAATGCCCTGATGGAAATTGATCTGAGTTCTATGGACCTGAACTTTATTGATCTGAACTGTAAAGACTTTCTTTTTAAATGTACTTCTGACTGTGTCCAAATCTGTCATTCCTCAAAGTGTAAATATCCCAGAAAAGAATGCCAGTGAGGAGCTCAGAAGTAATAGAAGGCACACTGTGGTGCAATGCAGAATGTCAAGAAGGTGTGGGCAGAGTTAAAAAAAAAACTAATGAGGAATATTGAGGAATCCAGGGCCCAACCACAGTCAGAAGTCGCTACTATCCACGGGTGCAAAGGGACAAGGGGAGGCATTGATGTCCTGGAATCCAGTGAGGCCTGGAGGAGTCGAAGGGGGACTGCCTGTAACTGCATCACCACGTCAAGGAGGGAGTTGAGAGCAAACACTCCAACCCCTTTCTCCTGCTACCCGCCAATCTGCTCTGTAGAGAGCGCCAGCAGAGCCACGTTCTGGAAACATACCTTCCCAGAGGCAGGTATGTTGTCAGCCTGACCTTTAGCTCAGGCACCAGGGGGTGGGATTCATTCTCTAAGTTCAGCCAGGTGGCAGGAACGGACACAATTACCTGGGCTCAGCCAGGAGTGACATTTACAAAGAAGCTACAAGCATGAAGAATTGCAGCTTGATCTTTAACCATGATTTCACATAATTTCCTTTGTCTAATACTTTAGTAAAACATCCCGGTATCAGGCTGTATATAATAAACGTGCTGCACCAGCTCTGGGTCCCTGTCTCTCCACCAGAAGCCAGCGCCCCACCAGGCCCCAGCTTTACTTAAAGTCTTTGTGTCTGTCTCTTTTTTTCCTTTTCTCAATCCCCAGCCACCCCTACTCAGGACCCGTCCGCTCTCTAGCCGTGCTGGTCGCGGCTCAGAGAGAAATACTTATACTTCTCCAAGAAAGTCTGTGCACAGTGCGCGTGGATTTATCTCCCAGGATACAAAACGGGGCAGAGGGTGAGGAGCTGGTCCTCCAGAGGAGGTGGGTTGGAACACCAAGAAAAATGCTATAAAATGACAGGCTGTCTGTGGTATAACATTGGCCCCAGGACAAGGGGCGAGAATAGCATTTAAAAGGGCACCATATTAACCTCTGTATTTTTTTCCCTAGGACTTCGCCCTTGCTTTTAATTTCACAATGTATTTCTATCCTTCTGTTTCATTGTAAGTCGTCTTGGGTTAATGCTGAATCACCTGTCACCTCTGTGTGACTGTGAATTAAGACACAACCTAGACTCCTTGGCACAGGTTGCAATAAGGATGCAGCTTCTGGGAAAGATGTCTTTTCTTTGGCCAAAAGCAATGGCATCACCCACAGTCTTCTCCCCAAACAGAATCCTGTTTTGGTTGGAATTTTGAGCCGAGCAAAAAATGCTGGGTTTATCTGACTAGTTGTTCATCAACAAGAAAAATATGCCAAGTATAGAATACTAGAGGCCCGATAGTTAGGATTTTTAAGACATTCATTGTATTTCTTCATTATATAACCAAAACATCATCCTCTTGCGGGATCGTTTTTCATATCTTTAAGTTTATTTTGGCTTCTCCTCTCAAGAGAGTGTGAAGATATATACTCATTCAACAAGCAATTTGGGGCTCTTCCCATATGAATATAATTGAAAATGTTATAAGGAGTATTAAGATGCTGAAGAGATGAAAACAATAAGAAAACAATAAACTGACAAGGCAACTATTGAAACAAATACAAAAGCGATCTAAGCTAGTGAATGATTTGAGTGGGAGATTAACTTTACGTATCTGAAGGAAAACTTTAAAAAAATAACTTAAAAGCTATTTTAACCAAAGAGACAATACACCACAGTAAGAAAAATACTAAGTGAGGAGTCAGAGGCCTGGTGCTAGTCCTGGCAAATGACTTAGTCTTTCTGTGATTTCTTTTCTTACCTATTAAGTTGGGATAATAATGGAATTAATTTTTCAAATGAGATAGTATATGTTGAAGGTATTTTAGAAGTTAACTATCCTTTGCTAATAATATAATAGCAATATTTTAAAGTTGCCTTCAGACTTGGTTTCCCTCTTTAGTAGGCTAACATTCCCCGCCCCGCCCCCAACCTCCCATCCTGGCTTAGTGATGAGGCTAGGTTTGGGAAGGAGCATATGTTTTGAGGCTTTAATTCCAGCCAAAGGAAGTCCCGGGGAGACAGGAAGGGGAAGTATAAGCAAGACATCTGTTCCAGTTTCGGCGGGTCATGGGAGAAGGCAGACAGAGATAGGAGAGGCCCACAGGGTGACAGATGTGAGCCTCAAAATTAATGTCCTCTCCAGGCTTTGGTCCCAAGGCGGGGGAGGGGGTATGTTAGGGCAGGGTTTCTTACTTTAACTTATTTTACTTATTTATTTTTATTGTGGTAAAAGATATAACATTTACTGTTCTCCACAGCAGAAATCAGGATTTTAAAAAGATTCCCAGGTGATTCTAATGTGCAGCCAAGGTTGAGAACCACTGCCTGGGATGGACAGAGGCAGGGGAATAAACGAGTCAGGGCTTTTTGTTACACGTGACAGGACACAGCTGAACTGAGGGGAGGAAATGGAGGAGGGGCATTGATCAGGAGGGGAGATTAATTGGCTTCATTCAGTCAATTTGCCTTCCAAGGTTTAAAAGACATTTTCATCTCTCCCTCAGCTTCCCTTCCTTTGAAGTTGGCGGCATCCACAGGCATTGGTGGTAGTTGTTGTCACTGGTTTGCATCCTTCGAAATGAGTCATCCTAGTTAAAAGGGCTTCTGTTTCTGAACGGACTCAGCAAAGCCCCAGACTGAGCTGCTGGACCAAGGTCCCCATCCGGGAAGCAGCCACTGTGGTTGGTCTGTAATAGGATGACCAGCTGGGTCGGAGGTGGGAGGTGGCAGGTATTAGCATCCTGGTATCATTCCTGCGCCAGGGGGAAGGGCAGCCCCCCATTTCCTACCTAGTCCCCCCAGCTAGTTACCGGAGAAGGGGGAGAGATGAATACCGAGAGCACATATTAAAAAAAAAAAAGCCAAATTACGGATATCCACTATTTTTTTTTGGGGGGGGGGGATGTTTTGGGACCTCCTCCATGTAGGTACAGTTGTTGAACTTTAAATCCAGCAAATCTTTCCCATCCCTGGATAGATACCACGCACAGGGGGCAATGTCCCTACATTTCAGCGTTTTTACTATTTCCCCCGGTGGTACTGAGTCAGTGTCGATGCTACAGAAGAAGCAAAGAGAAAGCCGGGAATATCAATATAGCGCATTTTTACATTTTAGTGCCCTCTGTAGGTAAAGTAGCTCAGAGCGCTTTCAATAATCCATTTTTAATCGTGACCACACCCCGTGTAGGTGACGGGGTATTACGGTCTGGCCCTTGCAGGTGGGGAAATCGAGGCATGACACCCCTCCATTCAGCTTTCCCGTGGGATTTAGGAAGAGTCTGGGTGCACGACCTCAGAGGGCGCCCCCCCTCCTCCGCGGCGCCGGTGACAGTCCTGCCCTTCGCGCCGCAGG